>NW_010192881.1:4653-41888 GCF_000695765.1 Mesitornis unicolor | reverse complement strand
GCCTAAACTGCTGCCTCCTCCAGAGCCAGGCACCAGGAATCAGGCTGAAGGAGAGCAAATTTATCACCATCAAAGTGCTCATGCCTCCAGGGACTACAGGCTGGGCAACAGTGGTTGTCCTCCCTCCACCTAAACCTCATGCTGGTTGAGGAGATCCCACTGGCCTACGGGATGCATCTCTTGTCAGGACTTGGCAGAGTCCTGTCAGCCCCAGTTGCTGGGAACGTGGCTCTTGGACCGCTCTGGGTATTTGTTCCCATGCTTGTGTAGAGAGAACAATTTAGCTGGCAAACTCATACCTTAAGTGTAGAATTCGGCCTCTGAAGTTCTTCAAGAGTCATTTGCTGTTCAGTGTTGCAAAGCAACAGAAGAAAGCAGGTGTTAAAGAAAAAGTCACCCACAGTGCTATTAGCTGCACTCGCACTAATGCTGTGCGGCAAATTGTCTGGATGCCTGGAGAGCACTCTTCTAAGAGGGGCAGGCCTGGTTTAATTAGCAGATACTTCTTTATCTCTCAGATTATTTTCTTAAATAAATTTACTGTGTCTATGCAAACAAGATCCCATTTATGCATATTCCCTAAATAAATATCTTTCCTGTGCCTACTGAAGACAATGAAGAGTCAACACTAACTTTGAAGGGAGCATCCTATTTTTAATCCACTGACGTCTTCTCATTGCAAGCTAGGTGTCTTCTCCTGAGAGCTGCTGGGAGCTCACTATGTTCCTGAATTTGTATATAGTTTCTAGTAAAACCAAATATAGTTATGGAGAAGCAAAGTATCTTCTGTACCTTTGCAGTCATCCAAGGAAAGTGCTTTTGTCTGTTTTTCCCCTCCCTTTCTCTGAATCAGGGAGACGGTGTTTGCTGCAAGTGCTCCATGTAGTATTATCCATCTAGCAGAATGACAGTCAACAGTTTACAATTTTCACAGAACTGCCTTCAATAATAATTTCCTGCATAGATAATGCTCCTTGAGCAGCAGTAGTCAACAAGATTCTGAGATGGTAAGTGATGGGATGGAGCAGTGCTTGACTTCGTTGTCAGTATACATACCTCTGATGGCATCAGCCAGGGAACGATACAGAGCCATGCTGTCACACTATTGGCACCATGCAGACAGCCTAGAGCTGGGTTGTAACTGGGTGAACTGGACACTGGGCAGATCCTACAAGAGAGGCAGTGAGAGCAACAAATGAACTGGCCACAGCAGACGTGTTTGTATTAAGCACAGGAAAACTTTGGGAAGGGTGCTGAAGAGAGCAGGAGGTAAGAGGGGCAATGCTGGAAGTGAAGCCAGTCTGCTACTAGTGCTACTCGTTCCAGAGGCTGTCCCAGCAGGGTTGCCCAGCCAGCTCTGAGCGACCAGAGAATCCAGCCCTGGCAGCTCCAGCCACTGCTCCTGTCAGTGGGGATCTCCAGCTGGCTTCCCATTTTTGTCCCCACCACTGCATGGGAGGGGAGAGAAAGGGGTGAGCCCCAGGTTCCCATTTCCCAGAGCATGGGAAGGTCGAGGAATCTCCCCTGCACAGGGAGATATCAGTTAGACTTTAAATCTATTCTAACCCCATGTTACAGCCATCCCAGCCTTGGCTGGTTCTCTTGCTGATGCCCTCAGTGGAGTCGCTTGCTGGCTTCCTTACAGCTCCCTCTTGCGCACTCAGATTTAGGCAAAGCCAAAGGACAAGCAGGCAGACTCCCCACACAAGCAGCAATGATGCATATTCATGCAGCCTTCATAATAAGAGTGTGTAATACTTCGCATTTATATTGAGAAATTTGCCTCCCGAGTAGCAGACATAGATTAAAATTCTAATTCTGCTCTTGAATACCAATATCAGCTGCTAGTCTTTCTCTCTCCTCATCCCGCCTTCCTGAAAGTGAATAAATAACTGGCTGATGAGAGAGAAGGTACTTCTTTACTCAGAGTGATCGGGCTTGTGGAAATATGTTATTCACACCATGCACACTCGGGTCCTGCACACAGCCTCAGCATTATCATTCCCCAAGTAGCAGTTTGTGTCACTGTGTCCTCTCAGACACCCAGCCTGACACAGAAGACGAATCAGCCTACATTCATAGATGGAAATTTCCTCCAGTTAATTGAATCCTGTGTTTATCCTATGCCTTTCTACCTGCGTCTGTTGTCAGAGGTTTTGCATCCCATTACCTTTTCTTTTCTTCAGGCAATCCTGTTGGCTCCAGCATCCCAACTTCTCTTTCTCTAAGTGCTACTTCCCACCCACACATTCTTGTATTTTCTCCTCTATCACTTGAAGGCTGAGCTCAGTCAGGAAAAACAGAGTTTTCCCTCAGCTCCACTCTTGGTGGGGTTCACTGTTGGCTTGTGACCTTGCTGACGCATACAGGTGTCTAGGAATGACGTCCCTGAGCAGCAAACTTTGGTTTGGAAAGCTCATGTTATGAAGATGAAAGGTTTGATTTCTCTGCCAGATCCGAGCTGCCTGATGCAGAGCCAGTAGCTGGGACTATCAGAAGTCTGAATTGCGTAGCCACTCAGGTTTGGTTTTGCCTGGCTTATACTCTACCTTCCACCTGAACAGCTACCTGTGCAATTCAGCATGCCATAAACAGGGTGGGGGGGTTCCACATTACTGGGTAATTAGGTTCTGCCAAACCGCTAGTGACAGCTCTGTGTCTGGCTGCCTGGCTTCTCTTTGCCAAATCCTATTCCCAGCAGAGATATTTTAGAAGTGGAGGGATGCACCCTGCAGTGTTCATCACACCTTGCCCTTTCTGAGGCTCTTTGCAGTACACCAGCTGGGGTCCTTCAAGCTCTTCTCCTAGGTTGCGTGCTCTAGGTCCCAACCACCTTGGTAATCCTCTGCTGGACCTTCTCCAGTTGTTCCATAGCTCTTTTAAACTGGGAGGCTCCGAACTGGATGATATTGAATATTATTCTTCAGCCTTTACTCAGATACCAGCTCTCTGCATTCAACTACCGTCTCTTTGTTGCCTCTGCCATGGCAGGAAAGCTCCCTGTCACCATCCATGGAGCTACTTCCCTGCTCTTCTTTCCACTTGTTATCAACCATAGCTACACAGCATAGAGACAAAAAAAAGGTCAGTATGTCCAAATTGCTCACATCTTTTTGCACAGCTTAACAAACCAATATTGCTTACCCTGCTTTAAAAAACTTGACCAAAAACATTAGGCAGCTGAGACACCAAGAACACCCTCTGCCATGTTCATTAAGATTGTCTTATTTGTATTGCCTCCTTTACTGTATTACATAGGCTGCCTTGTATTCATATAGTTCATATATACCTATCAGATATACTTCAGCTGTAGACTCCCATGGTGTAGCCTTCTGGGTTTGTAGAGTCACTGTCTCAGTGGGAACCTGCTCCAGAGTCAAGGCTCCTGCCTATCACAGCAGTCTCTGTCAACAGGGACATGCTCAATACTGAAGCCACTGGAATGATGCCCTGGTTGGTGCATTCCAGCACAAGCTCTAGCTGCATCTGTGAAAAACACAGATGAAAGCTAATTTCAGGGGAGAAGAAAACTGCAGTATAAAACACAATCCTGGAAATGTCATTGTCGAGTGACAACAATGGTCATGCTGCGAGACTGCAGAAAAAGATTGGTTTTGCCAGAAGAAGAGGCTGCGATTTCCTTGCTGTTAGTAATCAAACATACTGTGTAACTGAGAACAATATGCATGTAGCTCCGATCCCTATAATCAGAAAACAGCTTGGTTCTTCCAGGCTCCAGCATGCAGCAAGCCACCCCCATCACTGATACACACTTGGGCAGAGACTACAACTGGCAGAATGCTAACAATCTCAGTTTCCTGTAAATCATCCCTGTGAGCATCCTTATGAAATTGTGCAACGGAGCGGTGGTCCATATGGCAGGTGTTATTCCAGGTCACCTGTGAGAGCATTTTGCAGCACAATGTCATGGCTTGTCAGCATAGCTGAGCTTGAAATGGTGAGAGGGTGCCTGGTTCATGCATTACTGAGATTTTTTTGTTATCTTTTGCAGCCACAAAGTGAGAATTATTTCTCCTAACACACCAGCAGCAGGGAAAGGCTGTATGTGACTATCACATTGAGCTGTTAGCATGAAGTGCATGTATAAAACTACAAGCAAGCCAAAAATTCTTGAGTCCTGAGCGCCTTTCACATCAGGCTGGAATTTGTGTCATGTCCACGCAGAAGCCAGAGACTGCTGTAACTATGACGGAGTGGTACCAGGTGTCTGTATCTTATCTTTAACAGTCTGCATTACTTCACTGCCTTAAGTACTACAAAGAGCTTACAAGGTAAAAACAAGGCAAGAGAGTAAGGACAAATGCCGTGCTGTGGAAGGGAAAGATAGAAACAAAAAGGAGAACAGGGGAAATGTCTGCTGGCAGCAACTAAGGACACTTTGGCCACACAGTCCAGCCATCGTGGCTTGGTAAGTCAGTCAAGCCACGGAAACAGTTGCAAAGGGCCAAATTCAGCTCCAAATTTGGACACCATGGTTTTGTGGACATACAATGTGAGACGGATATTTGACTTCCTACAGCCTAGTCAATAAAGCCATGCCTTGGACCCAGTGCACCACTCCACTGCCTGTGGGGTTTATCATGTGCTCAGCTACAGGTTCCTAATGCCACCTGAGATCCCCCAGGGTACCCAGATGTTTGTTTGTTTGGGTAGGTATAACAGCAGACCTGAATCAAGCTCCAGTCGATGCAGGCAGTAAAACCAAGGGACAATTCATGGATTTATAAAGACTTCCTTATCTTCTTCACTCTCTCGTGAAGAGATGGACTTCTCAGCCAAAGATTTCTCAAGACAACTGCATGGTAAAGGGCAAAAACCCAACCTCTACCTCTGAGACTAAGTGACACAGTTTGGGTTTTGGCCACTCTGTCTTAGGGCTAGCTGTAGCTACAGATTCTTCTTGGAAAGGAGTAGGTGGAGTAGCCACATGGAGAGCCAAAAATCAATATACCTGCTAGCTGAATTTTGGTACTAAACTATAATCCCTGCTTCAGAATATATGGATTAAGTTCAAGGGCAAGGGGTAGAAAAAATTTGATCATTTCTTATTGGCAGGTTAAAAACCCCATAACTCTGACCTTGGCACTGAAATATCATCTTAGTTAATAGATTTAAAAATCTGTATGTATATAAAAGCACACATGGAATCACTTCAAACTAATATAAAAGTAAGAGAGTGGTCCAATATTAAACTTCTTCGTGTCATGAAGTTAACCAAATAGCATAAAGCCCCAGAAGCAACCATTGTAACTCTATTTGTCTGTTGATACAATGCTTCAGTGAAGGCAATGGCATGGCAGGATGAGGAGAGCGCTCCCTTTCTAGTAAAGCACCCAAAAGCAATTTCCTCTCCTGTAGACATCAGAAGCCCTCACAGGTTTGGGATTTTGTGTCTCTTCTATACACTTTCCTTCAGTCTCTGTGCACCACTTTGCATTTCACAGCTCTTCAGTGGGATCATATGCAGCATAATGTTTCCATCTGAATAATTTACAAGCTAAAAGCACTCAAGAAGGGCATGACAACATTTGCAAAGATACAGATGCAAAGATGGCTTTCACTAGGCAGTTGCAAGGTATTTTTTTGTTGAAGCTTATTTCCGTAGGAAAGTACATCCTCCAATGAATAGCTATTTTGAATATAAATCAGTTTAGTGAAATATGAAGTGCATTTTTATGCTTTATTTGGATCTCCAAATCTGGGTTACTATTTGCTTAAATCTTAAGAACACAGGAAAAACAGCTGACAAAAAGTATGTAAAATGAGTTCAGGTCAAGCAGTCAGTATTCAGCACAGCTACCAGCAAATGGCAATAGTGTTAGAGGGGAACGCATTACCACAGCCCAAATGATCAACACAACAGACTTACTGGGACAGATAGCACCAGCTGAGCTTTCTTTTTAATTGAAAGGGTTTAAAATGCAAGAAGAAAGAAAGGCAGAATAGAAAATGCTTACTGTTCAAGGAGACAATTTTTATTCTGACATTTGTAAAGAGCATTAATGATTTGCTTAAGATGATTTCTCTGTAGTCGTCACACTCACCATGGGCAGTGAGTATTAGAGCTGTGTTAACCAAAACATCATTAGTACTGCTATCAGCTATTATTTTGGAACAGAATAATTTTTTTGTTTTGAATGCATGTTTTTAAATAAGGGGAGCATATTGTGTGAAGAAGAAAACAACATATAATTGAGTTGCTGTTACCCAAGCCATCCCTCAGCTTGGGTAAGTCACACAGAAATGGAGATGCTTAAGAAATTGTTTAAAGGATACAGCACGATTCTTTCCAATTATCATTACAAGAGCTAGATAGCTGAATAAAAGACATCTCATGAAGCTGTTGTCCAGCTCTAGCCACCAGCCTTCGAAAATCTTGACAATATTGTTAATTTGTGTTCCCAGCTCTCAGGATCTTATTGAGATGTAATGTATTAGGTATTTATCCCCCAGAGTCAAAGGCAAATTGAAAAAACACTTATTCCATTAGAAAGCAAGTTCCTTGTCCCTGCACTTAGGTGGAAAAACCTGAAAGCACAATCCATATTACTTAAGAAGGAAATAGATTTTCAGAATGAATTATTTGGAAGAAATTATTTTTGATCCAATATTATGATTTTTGGAAGCTAATTTATGTTGTGGAACAGCTGACACTGTCAATACCAGATTTATTTTTAGTGAATTCCATCATTCTTTGAGAAAAAGAGAATCAGCTGAAATGAGTAAAGCATAAGAAAACTTTCTCTTTTTACCCTCCCAACAAACAAGATGCAAAATGAGTCATGTTAGCAATGCTGTTACCATAAAAGATAACAAGGAGAAGAAAATGCTTGATGACTGAGGCAATTTAATACAATCCTATCTATCTGTTGCATTTTACTTGCACCTTAGAGTCCACTCTGGAAAACACTTGAAACAATTTCTCTCCATCACTTCTCACAGACTGGTATTAAAACCAAATGGAACAAAAACACAGAAAAAACTTGTAAAAATTACTGATTCTAAAATAATCTTCCGTATGCTCTCACTTCGAAAAAACAATACTGACAATTTAAATTCCTGTATCTTTTATTCAACATTTTTCTAGCCATATGAAAAGCCATGATCATGCAGTGATTGTTATTCTTGTATAGTTTATATGAACAGAGGAAAAATAAAGATTCTTGCCCATAAAACACAGATGTGGTGCTACGCCTATACCTTTCATTGACAAACCCATAAAAGTGGAACTGAAAAAATACACATTTCCTGTGCAACACTTTCAGACTGTCTCATTTTCAGTAATTCCTCATAATTTCTCTGTAAGACCAATTTTTCAACACAAGAAAATTTTTCAGTGGCAAGACTAAACCCCAAAATAACCTTGATTCTTGGAAGAATCAGCTTTGCCTATTGATCTCATCTAGGGAATGATAACCATCCTAATGAGACACCCTTTTTAAAAAAAAAGTGCTTTTGAATGATTGTAGAGTATTGACTCCTTTTAGAAGAGCATGCTAATGGGCATGAGGCTACTCAACAGAGAAACGGAACCTGTAAAATCTCCACTAATTATAACTCACACTCCTTGGCTTCTTTGCTGCGAGTCTGTGGTTTTCCAGAACTAAAATATCAATTTAAGCTGTTGCATTTATATGTGCAGACAACGGGTAGCAAGTTTAGGTCTACTCAAGTGATGCTCTCAACTGCGGGATACAGGAGTGTCTTTCAGGCCCAAGGTGCCCATCGCAGTCACATCCCGGCTCCATGCTGGAGAGAGTCCCGTTGCCTTCCAGCGAGTCCTGGCTGAAGGCACCCTGGCACCTCACAAGTCCCTGACTTTGATGATGACAGACTCAGAGCGCAGCGCGCTCTTCCTTTCCATGGCATGACCTCAGGAAATGAGTCTATTTAAAATGTTACTTACAACTCATTATTGTAGGTTAAAACCATGGTCTTGGTATCACTCTATATCTGCTGGACTAATAATGGCAGATTTAAAACACATCCTCTCAGTTTTGTTCCTTTACCACTGCTAACAGGAGTCATTTTTTGAAACATGAAGGTGCCACTGCAGGATGTGGGACAGAGAAGAGAAAGCTGGGATGGATGGTGAAATATAGGTTGCACACACATTTGTCTGAGTAGATCTCTCTGACCATGCTATTTTCTCTCCAGCTTCCAAAGACAGAATCCATCCCAGGGAAAACAAGGATATTTTTTTCCCTTTTAAAGTTTACAATCATATTGCTTTGAAGGAATTGCCACTGGATTTGTACCATGCAAGATACAGATATACCACCTTTTTATCTAAACTTGTACACCATGGTCACTTCTATGAAAAAGGCAGAGAGTTTGAAGAGCAATCAAAATACCAATTATAGGTTGCATATAAAAGTGTTCAAATATTTCCTAACAGAATGAGGAAAACAAATTAAATATCTCCAAACAACTCTGTCCTTCTAGCCAAGATTGCAATACCAAATGTAAGTGCTGAAGTACATCTTTAGGGGCCTGATTTTCAGAAATGCTAAGAAGCCACAAATTCCATTAAATCAGAGGTATGTAACACCTTTGAAGATTAAGCTATTTGTATTTAAGTGCTTTAATGGAGATTTAGCAACCTAACTTCATGAAAACAACTTTGAAGGTTTCATTTCTATATCAAGGGCAAACTCCTTCCTGTTTCTGGGATGAGACAAGCCCAGAGAGCAAGATTTGAAGGTATTGCTCATACTCTGAGCTGAGCAGATGAGGTGGCCCATGTAGAGCCCTCACTTGCTCCCAGGCACGGGTCTGTCTGCACACAAGTGTGTGGCTGTGAGAAGCAAGGGTCAATCTGGGGCTCACCAAGAACAGACAGGAGAACAGCTCATCATCAAAGAACAGGGACACTTAGGATGCCAGTGACAGCCCTGCATCTCTGAGCAGGTTGCAGCCAAGGTCCTCTGTTTCCCTCTACTGGTAAAATTTCAAGAGAATTTAAAAAAATATTTGTTTTCTGCTGGAGGTGTCCCAGGGCCACCGTGTGCTGCGTTGCTTGACAGCCCTGCCCAGGCCTCCTCGTTCTTCCCAAATCTCTGCCTCAGCTGAGTCCTTCTTTCTGAGCTCTGTCATGCAACCATGCCTGTTTAATGCTGATGACTTCAGCAGCACTGGGCAGGAATTTAAATTATTAAGAAATATTTCAAGGCTATTTATGGGTATTTTGAAAGGCTTCATTGATTTCTCAGCATGAAAGCGATACCACAACAGTGAAGATATTCTAGACAACTTAACAAGTCTTTTAATGAATTGCTGCTATTTGGTGGTGTTCAAAAGCCAGAGCACAGGTTCTGTTGTTGGAAAGTCTCAGGATTATGACCTGGTAAGAAGATGCGGTGAGTGTATGCATTGCCCTGAGCGCACTATCTAGGTATTTTAATTGCTCAGCTCCACCAAATGGCGCGCAGCTGGCTCCAGTAAGACTTCATGCATGATCCTCTATTTGCAGTTGCCAGAGAAAACATCAGTGTTCACATCCATTAGTGGCCTCTAGCAGTATGCAAAATTAATTTGAGAGAAAGCTCTGTGAGCTTTCACAGAGAACATCTTAAAGAGACCTGGGCTTCCCAGCTAACCAACTTGTGCTGTCTTGGAGCCCTCCAGATTTTTGGATTCCCTTCTGCACAACCTCCCTGATACCAGGGGTTTCCCATGTGCTGTCCAACAGAGTGCAGTTTTGATCTGTGGTAGCAGGGATGGTGTTTTAAACGCAGAATGCAGTTGAGCTTTTCTGCATATAATAAGAACAAATGGAGAATGTTAACTTCAGGAAAGATAAGTTACAGCTCTATTTACTCCAGTCCTGCCAGTGCTGTTCTTGAAATGTTCAATCATTCATGCTCCGATACTTCAACCTGAGTGATAGATTAATTGAGCTATTAAACATGTCGTGGCACAAAGTATATCGTAATCAACTTTAGAGGAGCCTTTGGCAAACTGGAAGGTGCCTGAGTGCTACCAGAGCTAATGCCATACAAACTGGTGGGTCTTACAGTGAATAGTAATTGAAATGAAATCACAGTTAAAGAAAATTATGGGAGAAGGAGAGGAAATTGAGTGCTTTCAGGGCAAATTAGTCTGCAAATGCCTAAATACGCAACTGCAACTTTCTTGATCATTTATTAACATATTTCTGTTACAGCAGTGATTGGAGGTTTCTAGAGACACTTTTATACATTTTCTGTGCATGCCAAAATGTTAAAAATGCATCATCGGTTTTGGGTTCTACTGACCAGAATTTTTTGTTTTCACATCAGACTGTAGTTACTTTACCTTAGTTCTTTTTAATTTAATTGGAATCTGTGTTCCAGGAGTGCAAAGCAAAGAGCAGTTTAATTAAAAAAGGAGAGTATTTAGCAACAAGCAGGATATGTTTCCCTGTTGCAGCTCTAACACAGCAAGGGGCTGGAAAGTGCAGGCAGGTGGTGGTAGGGTGGGAAGTCTGCAGTCTCAATGCATACGTGGGCATCCTTTGTACCTGGAGTGACTCCAGAAGTTGTCCATTGCTGGGCAGGCTGGAGCACGCTGCTCTTGGAGCCTTCATGAAGGACCAGGATTACTCCATTCAATCTGCTCAATTTGGGCTACTCTCAATTTCACAACTAATATTTCTAGAAGAAAACTGTTTCAGGATTTCATCATTCTGACGGCTAGAGCTCCTGTTTCTGACCTTGTTCATGGTCAGCTTTAACCTGATAAATGATGGCTTAAATATACCGTCTTTAAACTGAATAGTTCTATATTGCCAAAGTTAGATACAGATGAATTTTGTCTGCTTGTGTTGCCCTCAACACCCCACTTTTGAATACACTGTAAATGTAATCAAGAAAGCATATGCGTTGTTGAAGCACTAAATCCAGGGTGCGCTGGAAAGTTGTTAGTACTATGTAGCAGCCCTGCAAATTCAGTAAATGATGGAGGAGGAACTTAGTGGAAAATAGCTGCTTAATTCAGCCTAATCTCTACTGCTGAAGATAATGGGATTCCAGTGACACTACTTTGAGACCAGCTGGAAAACCATGACTGCCTGCAATAACTGTGGGCACAATTTAGCTTTCTTCTGCACTGTTTTTAATGTGCAAGAAAGCATAAGCTCAGATGGATGAGCCAATCTCTGCTTGATTTGCAGTATAAGTCATTAGAAGAAAAAACAATCATTTCATAGTAAACTGAGCACAATTAATAGGCATTTGGGGACAATAGACATTTTTCCAGAGACACTCGTGAAAGTAAAAAAGGACCACAATGGTAAAATCATATGATTTAGAAATTGTCTAGGGAGCACAGTGTGAAAGAGAATAGATCTTTTTATTAACCCTCAGTAAATGATGTGAAAGTGGGCAATTTCAGATCTCATTGCAATTTGGAAATGAACAAGCTGAGTGATGCTAGATCATACGTCTCATTACTCACAAATTCTCCATGTTCTATAATATATTTTGCTGGGCTGGAAGCCTCCATTTTTGTACTTATGCCACACCATGATCTTAATGAACACGAATGCTTCAAGCATGGCAGGAGGACTGGTCTCTTCTTGTCTGATTCTGCTCCCCTTGGGAGTCAAACATTCACATGATGTGATCAAACCTCATGTAATGAAAAAGGGAAGGAAGACACCATGATGCGATCTTGAACATACGTTCATGCAGACTTCTATGAGATCAACAAAAAGTTTAATTTGTAATTAAAATTTATCACAGGTCAGTAAGACTTATTGGGTGGATATGCTGAGAATCAGGTGGTCTTGATACCCGTTTTGCACAGATTTTCTATGTAACTGGAAGCAAGTCTTGTGACTATTTCTGTGTCTGGAGAAAAGCAGGATTACCTATCCCTGTCTGTAAAGTGCTTGGGGATAATAGGAAGAAAACAATTAATAGGAGCTAATATTCATTTGTCAATAACAGTAGAACCATAAAATGAACCCAGTGAAGGAACTTTGTGTCCAATATTTGAAGGCCTCTTCCATCTATGAAGGGTAGGGCAAAACTCTTATCCTCTTTAACGGTTTTGTATTTGACCTATATTACTGAATGTCCAACAAAACTTCTATAAAATGTAGCTGAAGTATGATTCAGCTGTTGACTAAGAAAAAATGCAGGGGTCTATATGTGAGACAGGAATCTCAGTTCTTATTACAGTCAATGGCAATTACTTGGTACCATCAGCATAGTCTAGAGAGCGATTCAAATGATCAAACCAAGGTGCCTGCTGGGTGCCACTGGATGTGTTGCCTCAACATAGGCATCCAGTGCTGCCTGAGTTGCCCTGGGCAGCCCAGTTAGAGTCAAGCTGCTCCTGCAGAAGGACCTGAGTGCAGTGTAACCTCTGCTGACCAAACACATCTCACATGCCCTACAAACCCTGTGCTTAAAACACTGAACTAAGCCCAGGATCTGCACTAGCCCTGGTGACAACAGCAGCACCACCATCACTCCCCTGGAAGTCAGTGACAGCTTTAGTACAACCACTGCTGCAAGTAAAGAATAATTAATACAACCATCTATAACCACCTATAACATCTATATTAACACAACATTCTATAACCAGCGCTTGCTGCTGAGAACAGAAAAATTGGGAAATAACCATTAACAAAGGGGTGAGCTACCATGGCTACCCAAGAGCAGGTCTAGCTCATCCTCTCACCACAGGGATGGCAGGATCAGCGGTGCCAATGCCATTGGAGAGACATCAAGAGACTGGAGCCTGCCTGGCAGGTTTGCTGGGTGAGTGCTCAGTGCTGCTGTTGGGTTGCTAATGAAAGCGCATGATGGACTTCAGTTCAGGGCAGGCAACAGATGTATTCCAGTCAATGTATCCTCCTATTTGATGAGTTAATCTTTGATGATTGCAGTCTGGTACATGTGCTAATTGTTTTTGCACCTTGTAGTCACAGTTCTGCCGATGAAAACATCACATAAGGCAGAGGAAAGCTTGCTGAGTTCTAGATGTGTAACCTGTTTCTTTTCCCTTACTCACAAGACCTATCACCCAGAAGAGATGTGGGTTAATTTGACAGATTGTCCTTGGCAGATGCATTTTATCTGTTACTCATTTTCACACTTACAAATTGTTCACTTGCTCCAGAATTTTTTTTCCAGAAATTGAAGTTAAAACAACTATCACATAAGTCACCAGCTTTTTTTTCCTTTAGATAACACACAAGTATAAACCAGGTGCTACCCTACTGAATAAATATAAATATTCTGTTATAAAACCTGTGCAAGATTAGCAGAGCCAAGGCCTTTGGTTGTGAAACCCTATCATAATCACAGACACTGAAAACACTTCACATGAAAAGCAATTTATTCAGAAAAGTGTGATCTGGAATACTTACAAGAAGCAGTAATATAAATGGGTTTGCTGTTTAACATGTTGGGAGCAATAAGAAAATGTATAAGCTCAGCTGGCTTCCATCCTATGGGGGCTTTGAAAATACTGGAGTGTTTTTTAACAGTATCAGTGTGAGTACAGTGCAATGGAAGACCAAAACACACTTTGAGTTTCTTTGCCAGACACTTTGCACCATATAATCCTTCAGTTAAAAACTCAAATAGTTTTATTCACACAGATTGTATGATGTACTAACAACAGGGCAACTGCTAGAATTACTTTGCATATATAATGTGAGTTGAGTCTGTGCAAAAATCACAGTTGCAGCCCATGGTATTTTTGAGACCAACCTGTTCCAAGCCGATGCAAAGCACGAGAGGGTGGGTTTTTCCCCTAACTTGGATGGATAGCTTGGATTGTTTTTTACAGTTTCCAGTTATATGGGGAAAAAGTCTCAAATTTCATCATTTTGCATGTGAAGCCCCTGGGAGAAATGGACTGTTTCCTCCGGTGGCTTGTGCAGACCTTTGCACAGCTGGTTCTTGGTGTGAGAGAGGCCTCTGAGTGCTGCTGGTATCATAGTTGGGGCAAAGACCTGGCTCCCTGCAAGGGGCTCCCCAATAATCCCCTTGCTTAGAGCATCGTTATGGTCATGACCTACTAGGGTATATAAGCACATGAAACCCTACAATCTCCATCTTGGTACGATCCATGAGAGAGGTGTTTCTGTGGTAATTTTTCATAAGGCAAGGCTAAGGAAATTGTGTTCTCCAGCTTTGGTAGCTCTTGTGTGGGTGGGTCTGCAGCAGTTTGTGTTAATGTGTCCCTCTGGGAGAGTTTTCACCACATGGGAGCATGCCGATAACTTTTTGTAGGCGTACATAAGAGAGGACAGTTTCTTTGCACATTCAGAAAGCTTTTGTTTATATTGAATATTAAAAAACATGCTCCTATGTGTTTATTATTGTAAATTCAGCTTTGCAAAAAAATCACAAAATAGAAATGTTAGGATATGGAGAAAGTGTTGTCACACTTTTTTCAGACCACAGAGTTGGTCACCATGGAGACTCTCCTGTTTTCTTGAAGAATGACTCAAATCTTATGGATGGAGCACATATGATAGAAGCAAGATAATATCACCAAGAATTCACATTAAACATTTCAGAAAGAGGTTTCTGAGCACCAATTAATGTCCACAGACTGTTCAAGCAGCGAAAATATGCTTCCACTTTTTTCCTTAGGAGATTTTTTCTTGGTAATGTAAAATAAATGAAAGTTTCATTTCTAAAGCTGACTTGCTTTTAAGGAACTTGTGATACATGAGGCTGAAGGCTGGAGGACTTTGCTATTACATTGTGGTTTTATACAATGAAGTACTCTTTCTAAGAGTTCAGGTATCCAATTTTATAGGCGATGCCAACCTGGGGTTCAGCTCTGTTACTGCCAGTGGTACCACAGGGCAATGAGGAGAGGACAGGGGAAGGGCTGCACAACTGAGGACAGAAAAGAGCCTGCTGTGCCTCCCAGGTCAGAACCATTATTTTTTAATGACTGAGAGGGAGGAACATTCTTCCCATCAAATGCCATCGTGTGTTGGTGGGGAGGAAGAGAAAATGCAGCCCCACAGTAGATTAATCAGAGCAGCAGTGCAGATCTAAGAGATGTAAATCTGGTTTTATACGGCCCAGTAATTACTGAAAACTGCTGCAGTGCCCACCATCCTTATGTACCTCCACACTTCACACCTGATAGGGTTTGCTGTCAGCCATTGTAACTGCATGACAGAAAATGCATCACTTGTCCTTCCACAAGATGGGGTGAAGCATAAAGTCAGAATAAATACCCTGATGCACTCAGGCTAATCTAACAGAAGGGAAATTGGGTATTTACTCTTAATTGGGATCAGATTTGTCCTGCTGGGTCATGTCGTATTATTGAGTGTGGAGCTGCACTTGACAAGGATGGCAGGGAGAGCCAGGAGAAGCCCGGGCAAGCCCATGGAGCCAGGCAGCCTCATGCAGAACAGGAAAGCATAGGGCTTCATTGAAGTGAGACAGGCTCTTCTGCAATGCCTTTACCCTAGGAATATCCAGGACACGAACCAGGTGCTGAGATGGGGTACTTTTGTATTTTTTACTTCTTCATTCCTCAGTTATCCTAATAGTAAATAATGCAAAGGAAAGGTCCAAGGTATTTCCATTGCCAGCGAACAAAATAACTATTTAGAGAAACTAAATGACTTCAACTTCCCAGTGTTGCTAAAACTCTATGGAGGACAATGCAGGAAACTTTACCCGAAAACTTAACAATATCTGTACTTAGCATACATGGATCATGGAAAAATATGATCTAAAAAATCACAGCGGTTAAGAGCTGTACTATGAAATTCATCAAACCAAAGCAATGCTTTATGTAGTTTTAAGAGGTCATCTTTAAGAGAGTCAGTAATCAGGTTATGCTGAGCATGGTGAGTAATACCACTTACAGCTCTTTCATGAGTCCAAGATTTTTTTGTGTTCTACTCCCTGGGTTGAAATACTTGAATAAAAAAATTATAATCACGATAGTTTTATTTGACATACAGTGAAAAAGACTGAGAGCTGATATAATGTTTCTTTTATTGGAGCTGAACCTTCTTATAATTTGTTTGTATGCATTTATTTGCACTGATGATAACATTTGGTCTGTTGCAGCTGGTGCTCTGCACTTTCAGGCACCAGAAATCTACTGTCTGCAGCAGTGGGACCTTCAGGAGTACTCTAAAAAGATTCATTGGAACCAGGCTGGAGATGACTGAACCTACTTGTTGTTCTCACTATCTTTCCTTACAAACTGTTACAGAACCCCTCTCCTCCATGAGCTGGAAGCTGTCATCCAATTTCCAGCCAGGACTCATCCGCAGCCAGTTCGCCACTCAGAAAAGCTCTTCTCTCTCTTGCATATTTACACGCTGAACTTGTTCCTCTTCAGATGTACCCTGGAGTTGACATATGGGAATTGTGTGCTGTATGCCAGATATTTTCTGAGCACAGCCCTATGAAAGGGTGTTCGTTTTGGGGGTTATACCTGAGTAATCATTAATCTTCACCCTGTACTGATTGCCAGCAGTCCTCTTTGCTCTAAGAGCATTTTACTGCTTTTCTAATTTTGTTGTTCAGTTTCTAACTCTGCTTGATGTTTGGCAATGCTGACTTCTTCCCAGTACTTCTTAACCAACAAGAAATGGCCTGCTTTGTTGCTCATGTCTTCCTTTCATTCTCTAGGCTCTTTCCTTGTTCCCAACAATTTTTGAAATTATAATTGTTCATCCAGTTGACCAGGGAGATCTTCCCCTTTTGGTTCGAACACAAAATTAGTATAGTTAATGTATATAGGTTTTATATCCTTACAGTAAAAAAACTCTCAACCTTTTTCACAGTCAAGCCCTTTAGTTCTTAAAAGCATTAAGTAACTCTCCTCATTTTATCAAAACATATCCTTTTGGAATCAGCAAAACTTTTATTACATAAACCTACTTGTGTTAATACATTCAAAAAAAATCAGCTTTATCAATTCAAAGTTATTTTCTCTGCCCAGCTACCCTGACAGGTCCCTCCTACTTTCCAAAACCTCTCTGGTAGAAAAGAATCTGTTAAGCAGCACATTTTGGAACATAGACACTTGGGCACTGTTAGCATTTTTGCTCCAGACTAAGAACTTAGAGTGGTAGGAGACAATGATTTCAACTGTCTTCCTGTGGCTTACAGCAGAATAACAGTGCTTTAGTAGCATCAAAAATTAATTAGCTGTAATATTCTTTTTCCTTCTAAACCCTGGTGTAATTGCCTGTGTGAATATTTAAATTCTTTCTCAGAAACCTTAAGCACTTTGGGCTCTATCACTTTGCATCTTGCAGAAGGTGTTGGGATTTCAGAGGGATACGTACATAGAATGCTTTTGTTGTCATGCTGCCACTCTGCCAGTTGAGATTGAAGGCACCACAATGACATCCGTTGACTTTGTTTGCATGGATCCCCATCTCAGGCCAGTCAGAAATGACCCTACAAAGGGAGCGTCTGTTCTGAAGCTCTGGTGTGTCCTTTCCATGGCCTTCAGACACAGGGGGTCTGCCAGTCAGAAGCAGTGAGGTCCATACGTGGGCAGGCTGGGGTGGAAATTTCAGCTGCTGGGATAGAGGCAACAGGGGTGAGAAATGAACATCAGAAGAAGAGAAAGGCTTATTTCTATGGCCTGAAGTTGCTGGATCATGGTTCCCACTAAAACCTTCCAAGCAGGAGGGGGATCTAGACAGCCTTAGGGTGGGGAAGTGCAGGCACAGACACATCAGGGGTTGCCGTCCTCTTCTCGCTCCATGCCCTCAGAGGCTCCAAGGGAGCACCCGGCTCTCACAACTCAGCTGCACCCAGATGGTTTGAAAGACAGACTGACAGTTTGGGTTTTTTCATATTACTAGACAGCCAAGTGGAGCTGGGGGAGGAGAAGCAGAAGACTCCCCCAGCCCAAACCTTCTTTAGGTTTAAGAAGTGCCAGGAAGGCCAGGGCACTGACAGGAGTCAGCCACAAACTGGCTGTTTGCAGGACCTGATCTGGCAGGTGGGTCTGGGGTAACAAGAAGGTGCAAGGCCCTAATTTTCTGCCCTTCTGCTGCTGGGGAGCCTGAGCTGGGTGTTTCGCACCAAGGCACCTGTGAGCAGGACAGCACTTTTCCAGATGCCGTCTCTGTGTCCAGCATCTCAACCCAGTGATAACTAGACTGCCCCAAAGGTCATGTCACTTACAGCTGGGGCTCATGCATGGCCAGTCTCCCAAGGACCCTGTGATGGTAGCATGCCACAGGCAGGACCACCCACTCCCCATGAGCACTGCTTTTAGGACAAGCTGCAGGCTCCCCTTCCATTACCACTGCCTCTTGGGGTAGGTGGCAGTGACAGCTCACTGTCATCCTCTGCGGGCATCAAGGCTCTGCAGGTCTGGTGGCACTCACCAGGTCTGGCAGAGCAGCAGCCCCAGTGAAGAAGACTCCAAAGGTGGGGTGTCCAGACAAGAAGTGAGGATGCTGGCAAAGCCTGCCACCATCTGGAGAAGGGGCTGGCAGGGCCATCTTGCAATCGGAGCTGCAGGAGGTCCTGTGGTCAGCGTGGTTGCTCTCAGACGTAGCCACAGGTAGCGTAGCTCAACAGGCACCTTTCTGCTAGGTGATGGGCAAGGCTTACAGTCAGGATTACAGCCTTAAAGATCTGCTGATAATCAAACCAAATGCTCAAGGGTAGCTGTCAAAGTTAAAATACAAGGTATCATTAGGCGAACAGAGTAAACTAGTTCATCCATGCAGGGAGAGTTTCTCCCAGTGACTTATTTTCATACCATGCACAGACTTTAAAAAATGCAGTAGAATTAAACCAGCATTTGAAGCTGCCCTCTTGAGACTTTATTTGAATGTAATATATTTCAATTACTGTGTATTCAAAATTCTCATGCTAATACACAATCTGCAGAGAATTACAATGTGTGTTGGTTGAAATCTGAGCTAAATTAATATAATAGTTTCATTTTTTTTTAAAAAAGAGAAATAATCTACTTGGCTGCAAGTGCCTTGAGGAATGTTAAGCAGAAAAGAGACAGAATAACTGGGGATTGATTTTGAAAGCAGCTCTTACGGGCCAATTGCTCAGAGCCAGTGCCAGAAAATAAGGGAAACCTTCTTTTATTAAACATGATTGCTGTGACCTTCTCTGGTTAACCTACAGAGGGAAAAACGAGCTATGCACTGTGTATGATTTGTTGTTATTACAGCTGGGCTGTTTTTCAGTGAACCTGTAGAAGCCAGAATGTGTATTTTGATTTATTTCTGCTTTGGTTTTGCTCAAAAGAGCGAACCCAACTGAAACATCTTCTGAGGATGCACGTGTAGAGCCATTTCTCTTTGAGAACTGTGGCTCTGACTCCTGTCTCTCCTCTCCTTTCTCTCTGCAAACACCTCAAACATGGCTATCCCTATGTCCCCTCATACCTGTGTAGAGAGGCTCCTCCATGAGTGCTGAGCGCTGTCCTCCTCTCCGTGCAGAGACCAGAGCTGTACCTGACCCTTGGGTGAGGGCTGATAGGGTGAGCTTTCTCTCATCTGTCTTCTGAGGCGAGCACCACTAACGTTCCCTCGAGGATTGCATAAATGAGATGGAGAGCAGCAATTTGATGTATTTATGCACAGCAGAGTCAAGGGGGCCCCATTGTGCCTGGGATAGGAAGAAGGAGAGCTCCAGAGAGCTCTCGCTGCAGAGGCACCGCAGGGACAATACACAGACGGGAGGTAAGAGCGGAGGGACAAGGACACTGCGGTCGCACATGTGCTTGGGTATTCCTGTCAGCCGTGGAGGTGTTTTGCAGAGGTACACTGGTGTGTGCAGCATAATCAGGAACATGAGAAAATCCCCGCAGAAAGCAGACCCAGTGAGCTAATTGCGGATTAGGTAATTTTCTATGTGCCTTCCAAGATGACTGCATAGACCTAATTAAGATGCCTGATACATTTTGTTTAGCCCAAATCATGATGGAGGAGGAAGGTTATTAGTCTGGTGTCTGGGGTATTGGCAGGGGTGATTTTTACATGGATTGGAATTCAGCAGGCTTTCCGTTTCCGAGGAATGAAGTCACCAACAAGACTTAATCACACGATTACAGTCAAATCACTAAAAACATTTTCTAAAATCATAAGATTCCACTGATTCATCTTTCTGTGTCACTTCTTCCCCTCAGCTCTCACTTCAGGAAAAATATGTGTTTGACTTATATTGAAAACAAGGTTATTTAAAGAGTATAACCATCACAGAATGGTTGATGATGAGAGCACCCCTGCTCAAACAAGGCCACCTAAAGCTGATTGCCCAGGACCATGTCCATCTAGGTTCTGAATACATCCAGGGATGGAGACTCCACAGTCTCTCTGAGCAACCTGTTCCACTGCTCAATCACTTGTAGAGTACAAAAATGTATTTCTTATGTTTGAACAGAATTTCATGTATTTTCGTTTGTGCCCATTGCCTTTGATCTTCCACTGGGCACCAGTAAGAAGAGCCTGGGTCTGTCTTCTTTACTCTCTTCCAACATCAGGTACTTATACAGATTGATAAGATCCCCCTGCAGTTTCCATTCTCTGAGCTGAACAGTTCCAGCTCTTTCAGTCTTTCCTCATACATCAGGCGCTCAAATCCCTTAAGTATCTTCATGGTCCTTCGAGGGACTCTCTCCAGTATAACCATGTCTCTCTTGTACTGAGGATCCCAGACCTGTACACAAGAACCCAGATGTGTCTCACCAGGGCTGAGCAGAAAGAAAGGATCACAGGTGAACCTCACGAGGTTCAACAAGGCCAAGTGCAGGGTCCTGCACCTGGGTAGGGGCAATCCTTGTTACCAATACAAGCTAGAAGATGATGTGCTAGAAAGCAGCCCTGAGGAAAAGGACTTGGGGTATCGGTGGATGAGAAGCTCAACATGAGCCACCAATGTGCACTTGCAGCCCAGAAGGCCAACCACATCCTGGGCTGCATCAAAAGAAGTGTGGCCAGCAGATCGAGGGAGGTGATTCTGCCCCTCTACTCTGCTTTGGTCAGACCTCACCTGGAGTACTGTGTCCAGCTTTGGAGTCCCCAACACAAAAAGGACACTGAAGTGCTGGAGCGTGTGCAGAGGAGAGCCACAAAGATGATCAAAGGGCTGGAGCACCTCTCCTATGAAGGCAGGCTGAGAAGGTTGGGGTTGTTCAGCCTGGAGAAGAAAAGGCTCTGGGGGGACATTATAGGAACCTTCCAGTACCTGAAAGGTGCCTATAAGAAATCTGGGGAAGAGCTGTTCACTAGGGCATGTAGCGATTGGACGAGGGGTAATGGTTTTAAACCAGAAAAGGGTAGATTTAGGTTGGATATTAGGAAAAAGTTGTTCAATATGAGCATGGTAGATCACCGGCACAGGTTGCCCAGAGAGGTGGTGGAGGCCCCATCCCTGGAGATACTCAAGGTCAGGCTTGATGGGGCTCTGAGCAACCTGATCTGGTAACATTGTCCCTGCTCACTGCAGGGGAGTTGGACTGGATGATCTTTAAAGGTCCCTTCCAACCCAACACATTCTATGATCACCTCCCTGTACTTCATCAGTTTGTCTGTGAAAATAGACTTGACTAAAGTCAGAATAAACAATGGCCACAGCTCTCTCCTTAACCACCAGTTATCTCATCTTAGAGGGCTATTTGGCTTGCCAAGCATGATTTCACCTTCATAACCCTCATAAATCCATGCTGGCTTCTTCCAGTCACCTTGTTCTTCTTCATATTTTTGCAAATGGTTTCCAGCACCACTTGTTCCCTCATTTTCCCAGGGACTGAGGGGAGGCTGATAAGTCTGGAGTTCCCAAGATCCTTCTTCTTGCACTTCTTGAAGAATGCAATGGCATTTGCTTTCTCCCTGTCCTTAGGAATGTCCCCTGATCACCACAACCTTTCAAAGATAGTTGACAGTGGCCGTATAACAACACTGGCCAGCTCCCTTCACACTCATAGGTGGCTGTGATCATGTCCATGGACTTCTATATGTCCAGTTTGTTTAAATATTCCTTCAACTGGTTCTCCTCCAGTGAGAGTCAGGCTTCTTGCTCCAGACTTTCCCATGAGTCGCAGGGGCTTGGGATTGCTGAAGGCAGGTCTCACCAGAATGACCAAGACAAAGAAGCACTGAGTACCTCAGCCTCTCCCACGTCCTTTGTTTCCAGATCCCCTTGCCCCTTCAGCAGCCAACCCACAGTTTCCCTTTTGGTGCTGATACATCCGTAGAAGTCTTTCTTCTTGTCCGTCACATCCCTTGCTGTATTCAACTCTGTCTGGGCTTTGACTCTACTATCCTCATCCCTGCACCGTCCAGTACAGTCTCTGTGTTACTCATGGGTGACCTGTCCCTTCTTCTACCTGTTGTATGCTTCTTTTATGTATTTGGGTTTTGTCATGAGCTCCTTGTTCATCCCTGCAGACCTCCTGCTTCCTTTGCTTGACATCTTGCACGTAGGGTTGGACAATTCTTGAACTTGTAGGAGGTGATCCTTGAAAATCAACCAGCTGTGCTGGGCCCCTCTTCTTTTCAGGACCATATTCCAATGAGTTTCTTTCCAGAAGCAATCAGAAAAGGTTAAGGTCTGCTCTGCTGAAGCCCAGTGTTGTGGTCCTGCTTTTGTCTCTGCTCCTTCCTCTCAGGATCCTGAACTCCACCATCTCATGGTTGCTGCAGCCAGTGCTGCCCCAGCCTTCACATTCCTGACCATTTCTTCCTTGTTTGTAATGCTGAGGTCCAGCAGATCATCTGCTCTTGTCATGTCTTCAGTTATCTGTGTCAGGAGGTTATCATCAGTGCACTTCAGAGATTGCCTGCTTGTGTCCTGCTATGTTGCTTGTCCAGCAGAAATTGGAGTGGTTGAAGTCCATCATGAGGTCTAGGGCCTGTGAATGGGCAGCTTCTTCCAGTTCCCGGAAGAAACTACTTTTCTTTTTTTTTAGGTTACTAGAGTAGCAACTATGTGAATGAAGATGTATTAAGGAATTATTTATATCCAGTATGCTTTGTTTTCTGTTATTTAATCCAATTTTCCAGATTTTTCCTCTTTAATGCTGAAGTTCTCTGGAAAGGAAGGGGATTGGAAAATTTGAGTAAAATTGAGTTAGTCATCCTTGAGACTGCTGCTTGTTTGCTTGAGGCCTGGGTTCAAATTAGGAGCACGCCAATGAGTGGGGAGGTAACTCCAGCCTCACTTGACATCTGTTCCCATTCCTGCCCTCCCAGATCTTCTGTCTTCTCCTCCCCAGCACCTCCCAGCTTCATTTTTCCTGTTTGTCCCCCTGCCTCCCCTTGCACCATGAGCCATGCAGCACCAGCTAAGTAATGACCAGTGCCCAGATGATCATCACGGTGGCATTGGAAAGAAGGAAGCAAATTCAACAAGGCAAGGCCAGCCCCGGAGCACCCAGCTCGCTCCTGCTTCCCAAGTCCACTGGATCCCTTCTCCAACATGGTGTGGTAGGCCAAGGAAATTTTTAGCAAGCCCTGTCTAGCCTTGGGGCTATATGTTCCACATACAGCAAAAGGTGTATGAGATATGTAGGGTGTCTGTTGGATGTCTGCACAAAAATGAATTTTATACCACTGATACATGTGGTGACCTTTGCTATAGATTTAAAATAAAGAGCGGATGTAATATGTAAGTGCTGGCTGAGAAAGTAAACTTTTTTGTAAGGAGATCCTGTTTCAAGTGGTTTCTCAGAGGGAAAAGCCTGTGACTGTGGATGGCCAAACGCCTTGACAGGACAAGTGGCAAAGAGCCAGGAGAAGTGAGAAGTCCCTGCAGTGTTTGACCAGAAGGATCACCTACGTGCACCTTGTGCCAAGTGTGGTTTTGCAGACAAGGTGGAGGCAGTGTATAAATAAATGAGTTACATAAAGCACACAGAGTTCATGTATCAAAAAACAGTGATGCTGAATGTCAGCTGCCATGCTGCAGTGTTAGCTGTCTCTGGTAGGTCTCAGCGGTGCTTTCTGGGGCATCTGTATGCTCACTTAAGCAACCCTGTCCCCAAGAATGCAATGGAGATTGCAGCCAGTGGAAACTCTGTGTTTCACAGCTGCTTGCTCTGTTATGGTGCCTTTCTGACCACAGGCACATCAGTGATGTCTGAAGCATCCCAGGGAACCTGGCAACCATGTGCCTTGATGAGAACCACAATCGTAGCTGTAGTGCCATTAGCAATAGGGTTGCTGCCATCTGTTGGTTGTAATCTCATGGGGAGCTGAGAGAATCCTTCAATGGATGATGCCATCTAAGTCATAGATCTGCTGAGAAGGGATATTTTGTCTTTAACAAGTGTGATGTGATCATACTTTAGAAGTTGGAAGGAGGGGATAAAATTATTTGCCTGCCTTATTATATTACATACTTGCTGCCCAGTTTAAGTCCTTTGCTGAAGTACTAGTCAAAGTTTCAACTTTTCAGGCCGTGGGTCTAACATTTCTCTCTGTAGCAGTGCCAGCTTCAGCAGTTTGTGCTGCTAATTGCTCATAGCCACGCTACAGCTGGACATTTATTAACTACCATTTCTGGGGCAGTGCTGTAGACCAAACAAGCAAACAGATAGGGACTAGGAATAAACCCTCCCCTCTTCTTTTTCAGGTTTATTCAAAAGCAGCATAGGTTGCCAGGACCCATCTGTGTGTCCTCCCACAAACACCACACAGTTGAGGGAGGAAAGCACCCATAGGAGCTGCTGAAAGCTGCCCTGCTGCAGTGAGAAATTCCTGCCTGTGTCATCAGAGCTTTCAGAGGAATAGAAAGCTGTAGCCACTACCCAAAATTGTAAAAATTTGGGACTAGCCTATAAAATGGCTGCTCCATAGGTCTCTCCAAAGGCTGTAACCATCCAGATTTCCACCTCCCTTCTCCCAAGCCTGGAGCAGCTCAGGATTCACATTCACTGCCCAAAGCTCTGCCCTGTTCTCTGGCTGAAAGTCACAGCTACAAACGAACTGTTAAAAGTAAATCCTGCAGACTGAACAGCCCTGAGAGATGATAAATGTTCACCCTTCAGCTTCCTTCACAGGTCTGTTTAACAAATCTGCATGCACAAAACGTCCCCAGAGTGAAGGGTTTCCACAGTAAGTAAAATTGAACATGGAGCCTCCCATTTCCCCAGTGATTTGGGTATGAAGTGTTAACACCCACATTAAACATCCCCAGCTGTACAGCAATACCTTGTTGTGTCCACTGGGCTCTCTCCATGTGCACCTTCCTTCTCCTCTCTGCACTCTGCCAGGCTCCACTTTTGGAGAGCACCTACCTGGTAGCCCACCCCTCACAAAATTTATTGCAAGGTTCAGAAATGGCTACTGAGCATATTGAAAAGGCATGATACATATTTTGGGATCTTTCCGGGCCCTTTCACTGAAAATGCACATGGGCAGAAGCACCAAAATTTCTAGCTAAAAAAAAGTCTACTATAGGGTTGCCAAAGTTTGTGTTTGACCTAGACATTGAGGGCAGTTGGCAGGTTCCAGATTTCTTTCCATGTGGGTTGAATGGAAAGTGATGTCCCCAAATGTCTCCTTGTGGCTCCCACTGGCTCAGGTGGATGAGGAATCCTTCCTCGTGTGTGATTTGACAGTTGTTGCTCCTCACATTACTCCAGTCACACTGCAGCCAAAGGTCAGGTTTCTTCTGCAGTGCAACCTTGCTTGTGGGTTATTGCACGAGGGTTTCCCACCAGCTTCCAAAGGTAGCAGCACATTTTGAAATTTTAGGAAGTTCACTTCAATTTTTGTGTGATCTTTGCAGAACTGGCAGAAGCCAGATGGAGAAGAGCCAATTTCCCCCAGTAATTCAAAACTCCAGCTGAACTCTTGTTCAAACTGTAGAAAATACTGAAGAAAGACTCACATGCTGGAAGGCTGCCTGTGGCTTTCAGCAGAAATTGAAAGGAGAATTAGCTGGCTAGGTTAAACACCACCTTACTCATTCTTGGAAATCACAGCTCTTAATACTTAATGCCTATTTTGCTTTTTGTGCAAGAATTACAGGCTGATAATGCGTTCCTTTAACAAGCCAAATAGATGAATGCCTACAAAGCTTATCTCAAAACTGTTGATTAATATAGGCTAGAAACACACACACAGTGATTATAACAACAGTGATAAACAGAAGAGAAGATGTTGGACCCTGATCATCCTTGACCAAACCACTGCTCAGTTTCTAGCTGATTCCTTCATTCAATTTTACATGTTGTCCAGTCAGCTCTTTCCAAGACGAAGCCCAGGAGGAGGGCTCACTACACATTATGTGAAGAAGCACTTTTATCCATCGTAACTAATCCACTGCTAGTTTGATCACGCTTCCCCTAGTTCTAGTGTGTGGAATACGGTGAATAACCATTCTGCATTCACCTCATTTACTGTCTTCATGATTTTGCAATGTCAGTCATAACCCCCAGCCTCCTCCTTTCCAAAGCCTTTTTAATCTCTCCTTACAAGCTGTTTAGTTACCTTGATCGTTTTTGCTGTCCCTCTCCACCTTTTCTCTAGCTCCATTACATCTGGAGAGGACATAGCATCAGTGGGAATGCCTTCTGTGGGGGTTATGCAGATTGACATTTTACACCACCACTGTCCTTTTAAGATGAGTGCAGGGCGGTGGCTGCAGTGTCTGGAGGATGGTGGAGATGACCGCCTGGTTCATGAGGCAGAAGACAGGTTTGGCTGCTAAGGATAGAGGTTCTACAGGTCGTTTCACAAGGTAACAGCAAAAATAAACCCTAATAGTCCAAGGAAATGAAAAATAAACCAACCTCCTAGGGCCATGGAAGAACTCTTCTGGTAAATAGCATGACTAATGTCTTTTCTGAAACTCCTGGCCCCCTCCAGCAGCTGGCCACCTACTATCACTGCTTGACAGCCCTACCGTGGCTGTGGGGGAGCAACTGCTCCCCAGCTCCCCTCAGCAAAAACCATGGGCAAGTGAACCTCCTGTCAGCCAACAAAGCCAAAACGTTAAATGTGCATTTTGCAAAATACCTGGAGCTCTGCTCAGACCAACCCCTACATAGGGTTGTGAAACATGCACAGGAAGCCACTGGCCTGGGCCCCTGCAAGCCCACACCAAGGTGGTCTCCTTAGGTCTGCAGATAAAGCACAGTAGTGATCTGGGGAGCGTGGAAGGGGGAGGCTCCACAGCCCCTCCATTTTGGGTGGAATTCCAGTGAAGACAGGGAGAGGGGACAAAGCTGCACAAGGGAAATTAGAAGGGGGCCAGATATGGCTGTGGGACCAGTGAGGGGCAGCAGAGCCCTGCTGACATGGAGCACAGCACATGTCACACCAGGCAGCAGTGATGGGGTAGGGGAGAGCAACAGCCCCATCGGCCACCCACGTCCCCTCTCTCATAAATCTGCCTCAGGTCAACAAAAGGCAATGTGCTCATCTATTCCCAGTCCTGAGGGGTGCCTGTCCTTTTATAAGTCTAACCTGGTATCTATTTTCCTGTCTTTGACTTTACATAGTTGTGCAACTTTTGGGCACACCAAGACTGAAATGAGAGCGAATATATTGCTAATGCTGCTCTTTCTGTTTTCTTTATCCCTTACCTTCTTAGAAGCTGAATGCATATCTGCTAACACCAGGTCTCATGAGAGCCCAGTGTTGCAATACCTCTCTCTGCCTTTTTAATCTTAATCTTCCCCTTCCTAGAAGGATTTCCTGAAGGAATTTCTATACATGAACCACCAATTCCTCTGTAGGGTTTGAGTTTGTTGCTGGCAGTCACTGCTCTTCCTTCAGAGCACTCCTTCAGGGAGATAGCGTGGTCTGCCACAGCTCTGCCATAGCTCAGCATTCACTAAAGGCGATCAGCTGCAATTTAGGATAGCTCCATAATTTCATGATGGGTTTCCGCCCTGTGCTAGCCTGCTTCTCTGTAACAGTTTGTGCATGTGTGTTTGCCTATGTGAATCATCTCCAATATACCCATATGGATAGTGATGTACACCGATACACATAGAATAGATGTATTTCTGATGAAAGACAGGCCTGATAATTACATAAATAAAGGAGTACAGATAATGGAAATAAAATCAATGTACCCAGGCAGGAAATAAGCGAGTCACTGATATGAAATGCACATTATACTACTGACAGGTGTTTTAATATAGCTTGTGAATAAAGGATTTATTTGTAAGGAAAAAAAGCTAAGGCAAAACCTCAGAGTCTAATTATTTATCCAGCTATACAATTATTAGTTATAAATCTCTAAAATGGCTGAGAAAGTACTCGGGGAAATGCCAAGTCTGGCTCTGTGCGAAATGCTATTGCTAGGAACTGTGTTACTCCTACTGATGTATTATGGCCAAAGACACCAGAGACTTTCTGTTCTCTGGGAGCTCTGCCTTTTTGCAGCAAGAAATGTGTTTTCAGTGACCGCTTTAATATCGTGTTACAGGCTCCAGCCACACAGGGGAGGAGGAGTGGAGGTAGCTGGGTCTTTTTGGATTAAATGTCTATTATATGGTTGCCAGGGACAACAGGGGACTGGGTTTAATGACCCAGGTGGTCCCTTCATATTCTGCACTCATATCCTCTGCTATTCAAATGGTTCCTCAGGGATCTGCCTGATCAAACATGAACTGCACTAAATCCTGAGACCTGTTGGAAGAGCATTGGCCAAAGTGATATAATATGTGCTGAGGCAGGAGAGTGTGTGAGTTAGCCAGGCTCTGCTTACCCCATCCCAGCCCCAAGGCTACAGCATTTTTGAGACACAGGAAGGTGATGGCTCCTCAGGAGCAGGGGACACAGCTCTGTTCCCTTCCAGCCACTGTGCAGAGAGGTCCTTTGCTAGAAGCTGGCACTGGCCCTGTTTTAGTGCCCTCCATCCAAGGCATACCTAATCCTGGAAGGCTCCTGTCCCCAAAATCTCAGTGTCACCAAACATTTGTCAATGGCAAAGTAATAAACTCCGTAATGTAATCAGTAGGGTCTTCTGACATAACGAGCAGGGTACGAGTGCAAGAACTCTGGATATATGCCATAATTTTAGCTTTACCCATGTAGGTGGTGCTTTTAAAGAATGAGCTATGTACCCTGGTATAGTTTTCACAGGACTATACCACAATCATATGCTTATTAAGCACACTTCCTACAAATTTCTACTGCAGTTTCTAATGAAAGACCAAGAAACTGGACCAGTAATGAGCTTTAGAGCCCTTGTTAGTGTAACAAATATTACAGTAGTCAAGCATAGGAAAAAGTCAATTAGCATTTGTCATCTGGGTTAGAAAACCCCACACAGCAACAGAAAAGAACACCGCCGCATTGGGAATGAAACTTCTCTGAAACCTTGCCCAACCGTCACTTGCCAAGGCCTATCACAGACAGGTTTGAACTAGGTTTTGGAGGCTGCCCTCCTATAAGATGCTTCCTGGGATCTGTAACCTTTCTAGGCTTGCTGCACCTCCGGTATAAAGCAAAGAGCTGCAACACAGGCTGCACTGAAGGAGCACTTGCTGCATCACCTCTGTGCTTCCTCAGCCCAGAAAGGAGAGAGCGGGGCACTAAGGATCCTGCCAAACATTGCCTTGAGCCACGCTTTCACAGCCACTAGCACTGTATTTATACTGGCTCTCTGGAGGCGTACATCAGACCTAGGTCTGACCTACACCTGCATTCGTGGCATTTTTGCTGAAGGAGGCTGAGCCAGTTATGCAGTAGGTGCAATGGTGCAGACTTCAGGTGCTTTGGGTGGCACTGCAGCGAGCATCCCCCCTGTCTTTCATAGCTTCTGCATGGCTCCCTCCAGGGCTGTTCCTGTCATGACTGGATGAAAAAGCCATCAGTGAAGGTAGCAGTGACATGCAGCAGCCATGGAGGGACTTCAGGATGGGAATGGTGGTGTTTGCCTGTGTGGGGTCACCTATCTGCGGCATGGAGGATGGAGTGATGAGAGGGAAGTTGCTGGGAGATGGCAGTCTCTGCCTACAGCCAGCAGGGCAAGTCAGGACGTGAAAAGACACATCCTGGAGGTTTTGTCCTGTGCATCTTTCAAGTGTTAGCAAGACAGGGAGGGTCTGCAGATTTTTCTAGTGTGAGCCTCCCCAGGGGGACTGGGGATTCCAATGGGTTGCTCACTCGGTGTCACCACGGTGTCACCACAGGTGGGCCCTGTCTCCTCACCCAAGCAACAAGGAGACTGTTCACACCCTCCAGGTTGTTACTGCCCTTAGGGCTGCAGCTGTGCGGAGCTCCTGTACAAGGCCTGTGTCCTGCCTTGGGCTAGCAGAGAGGTTTCCTCCTCTGGGAGATGTTTGGAGGGGTCTACTTCTCCACTGCAAGCCCTGGAGCAGGATGGTGCCATCCAGGCTTGAGGTTTGTGTGTGACTGATGGTCATCTGCTGGTGGAGGAGGAGAACAAGCCCTGCCCAGCTGTCTTGAGGGCCTGTGGACTAATCTTTCTTTCATCTACAGTGCTGATTTTTTCATCCTATACTAATAAAACCCACTTGTATCATCCTGTAGTCGCTCGCTGAATCATTTGACAAAATAACAGATTTGGCAGGGTCTCTCTTCATTGATTTGCAGCATGTAGCTCTGCTCTGTTCCCCTTGCCTTGATGGAGAGCCATGGTGCACCTTGCAAAATTAGCTGGGAGCAGAAATTCATCAAAGCATATGATCAGCTGTAGAGTCAGCCCAAAAATCCTTGTTGACATGATCCCACCTCTGATGGCAGCTCAGAGCAGATCCCTGTAAGCCAGTGTAAGCACAGGGGAAACACAACAGTACTCCCCACGCTTCCTGTGATTTCTGGCTGCATTTAAAAGCAGCACTGGAGCCTGCACAGGATGACACCACTGGTCTCAAGTCCAACACTGTAACTACTGAGGCATCATCCAAGGGCAAGCTCAGCTACATGGAGTCAAACACAACTCATAGCTACAGGCAGAGGCTGTGCCTCAGCTTCCCATTCTGCAGTTAACCTCTGGCCTCTTGGACACCCTGCAGACTACTGTAACCCACAGAAATGGGTTGTCTTCTGCCATTTGAGGGGGTGGAGCTGCTCAGGGAAAGATCTGCTGAGTGCTGCAGCTGAAGCAAAGGTGGGGATGAGACCCTTGGACCAGGACGGGGAAAGCGAGGGTTGGGAACAGCACAGGGAGTTACAAATCATCTCTTTCCAGTGCTGGCAAATGTGCTCAGTGGTGCGTGAAGCCGCAGACTTGTCATGCGATGAGCAACCCCATGCCTCAACCTTCACTTGCCACTCATTTGGCACATTGGAGACCCAACCAGATCCCCACACACCCACTGAGTAGTGGCAAAGGTTCACCTGGGACAGCCCTGTGGGCCCCCACACAGCTGTCAGTGGGTCCAGACTGCTCATGGCTGCATGGACGAGCACCTCTGTGTCCTGCAGTGAGCAAACACCCAACACACTGCGCCTGATGAGTGCTGAGAATGTGGCCCTGGTGGAGTCCCACTGCTTCAAACCCAGATGCTAAACATGCTGCTGGCTGGCAGCTCCTCACACCACACAGTGTGAGGGGAAACCAGAACGCGTCACAGGGGATCTGAGGGTGCAGAGAGAAGGGAGGTGAGGGGCGATCCAGCCTGCCGGAGCAGCCCACCATGGAGTGAGAGGTGATGCAGGACACTCAGCACCTCGGAGGCCAGGGCTGCCTCTTGCAAACAGGTTTTACAGTGAAATACTGGAGCTAGGTACCGCTGAGGTGCAAATGTGGTAAACCTTGAGCTCTGGGCTTGCTGCACCCAAGAAATGGTGGGTTCAGGGATGTGCATGCTGTCCTAGAGGGAAGTGGTGGCTCCATCGTGACGGGGACTTGTTGGCATCTGATGGGACCAAACAGCCCACTGGCCCAGGACACCTCCCTGAGGAGACTGGGCTGGGAAAGGGTAAATGTGTATCCCTGTTTATCTGCCTGTCTGCTTTTCATTTCTCACTTTTCATAAACGACTGTTTCCAAGGCAGTGCGGCTTGTGTGTGGCAAGGAAAAGCTCAGCTGACTTTTGCCAGGGAGCTGGAGCTGATGTTTTATTAGCAACCTCTTTAAATTTGAGCCGAGACTGTGCTGCTGCCACTGAAGCCCTGTCAGAAGGGTTACATCCTCCTACTTGAGTAAAAAATAAAATTAAAACTATAAACTGAAGCCTCTGTTTGGGAAATGAAAGTACTTTTCTGAAGTACAGCAGCTCAGGAGCCATTAAACCAACAGCGGGTGGGACAAGCAATGTCTGGCAGGGTTTTTGGCCCCCATAAGAGGCCTGGATGGAGTTTCCTGTTGCTATTTTCCATTTCTGAGTGGTGTCATGGGTAGGGTCAGAGATCTGCAGCAGAGGGCGCAAGCTTGGCAGAATTCAGGTGCAGTCGTGTTTTCTGTGTGCATGGGATGGTGTGTCAATCCTATGGACAGCATGAGGTGAGAGAAGGAAGGGTTTAGCCTCTGGATGGCTCTGTGATAACTTGGTGTGAATTAGGAAAGGAAACCTCAAAGTCAGGAGTGCCTCAAGACAAATACATCACCACAGCATTCACACCGCACAGAAGGGAAACCCCTCAAGCTCTGCAAGTATTTTTGTTGGGGTCTCCACCTGCAGCAATGGGGATCAGGGAGCTGAGATGGGTTAGAAACAAGCCAATAAAGGGGGAAGGAAAAAAAAAGGTTGTTTCCAGCCAGATCAGCTCCCTGCATTGGCTCACCAGGTGGCTCCACCAACAGGCGCATTAACCAGACAGGAGGAGGTGGAGAGGACAACAGACTTGGAAAAGGATGAACAAGTGGGGCTGGCACTGAAGGGGATGCTTGGGAAGCACACAGGATTTGGCGAATGAGGTCAGCACTGCCATGAAAACTGTTATTTTCTGCTCCTCAGCACTGCCTCTGCTGAAGGAACATGGAGCGAGATATGCTGCAAGAAACCACAGTGCTGTTAAACATAGGTCAGGACAGAGCTGTGATTTAAAATTTGATGAATGACAGCCTGCTTTTGTTTATGATTGAGCTGTCTAGCTGGAGAGAAGGAGGTAAATCTGTCCACCAGCATCTGCCTATCAGCAAGGGTAATGGTCCCCATGGATGGGAGATAGCACAGGGGAACAGCAGCCAGTGGGACTGCTGCCCCGTGGCTGCTGGTGGGGACATGCCCTGTCCCCTCCCATCTGCTGGGGGCAGTGGACGAGATGGTGCTGCCTTGCCAAAAGAAATTCCTTTGCTGCAGCACAAATGACTGGAGAAGTATGAAGCAGCTGGCAAAGAGATGTGCTGCTCTGCTTAATCCCAGAGCACTGAGGGGTCTCTCGCTGGGTCAGACTGTCCCACTCTGAAGTGCTGTGCCAAAAGCACTGAAAACTTTTGTTTGAGGATAAAGGCGGTGGTGGCACTCTCTTGGGAAAACACAGGAACAATAAATCAGCCATATGCTTGTAGGAGTGGTGGCAAATAGCAGTGTAGTGGGCAGCAGCCTGTCTCCTGAGCCTCCCAAAACATCCCCTGGCCTTGCAAGGGGTCACAGCATGCAGACTGTCCCTGCCAATTCCCATGTGGCAGAAACAGCACTGCCATAACTGCGAGTTTAACTCTACTGCAACGCCATCACACCTTTATTTTTTAGGTGGAAAACACACTTTGTTCACTCTCCATGCCTCATGTCACAGTGGGCCTGCTGGTGTCCGGTCCCCTTCCACCAGGGACAAGTGGGAAGTGCCTAGTGGACGGCATCCAAGCAGCTCAGTGGGCAGCCAGCACGAAGCTCTGGGAGCTCATCTGTCTGATGAAATCATCTTGCAGTGTGAGGATCCTTGCAGCTGAAACTGAAGTTATTTATTTCTCCTCTAAAGGGGAAAAACAGCTTGCTGTGGAGACTGTTTGTCCTTTGGGGCAGGAATCTCGCTTTTGCCAGCTTTTGTGTCTCTGCATTCTGCCAGGAGACAGCGAGGTGCTCTGGCAGGCGGGATGGATGTGGCAGTGCTGATGACCCCCTGCCCACAGTGTCCCTCTGCCAGGGCAGGTACAGCGAGGGACAGAGGCTGGGGATCAGTGTGAGCTGTTCCTCTCCATGGGATGTGTTTTTCTGGCATTCACAACAGTGGTGCTAAAAGCAGCTCTTTCTCTGCTGCAGCCGGTCAGTGGTGCAGAGGCTGCTTCTCCATCCTTATGCCTCGAGGTGCTGAACCACCTTGAGAGGAGTCCCCGGGTACTCTGAAGGGGTGTCATGGGCTCCAAGGTCCTCAGAGACTCATTTGGAAACTTGACTTGGGATGGACGTGACTCAGAGCTGATACTGTACAGGATGATTTTGTAAGTTCTGGGAATCTGTGAAATACTGTAGGAAACCCTCGTGAGTGGTGCATGCAGATTTCTTATCTCACTTGGATGTTACCTGTTTGCTCAGACCCTGTGCTAAACAGGACTGCTTGCTTTGTGATAGGTAGGAGGGGGATCCTGCTTCAGGACCAGGGCTAGAATAATAAAAAATAGCATCCAATAGCAACAACACTTCTGTTCAGAAATGTGGGTGCCATTGCATCGTGGTCAGGCTTCAAACCTGAAAGGAATGGCTCATCCCATGGCCAGAAGCACCGGTGTGCTGATGGGGCTGATTTTCCACTAGAGGGTTGTAGTGCTGTACGGAAGCAGGTGCAATGACTGTGGCAGGAATATCGCATGTACTCCAGGCCTCTGTCAGCAGATCAAAAGCATCCTGCGATATCCCAGCTTCCAGCAGTCTCTGCAGTCTCTGATAAACACAGCTTGCAAGCTGTGAGAGGGCTGGTGCCTGCGCAACCCGTTTCCCTGCCTTCCCTGAAAAGCTGCTAGCATTCACATGACTCAGCACCTACTATATGTGTGTATATATTTTATATATATATACACACACACAGATATAAGTAAACACACTGTGTAAACACACAGACAATATGTTTATTTGCATACCCGGGATTTCAATGCACAAAGAGCCATGCGGCATGGTGGTGGCACGCCATCGCAAGGAGACGGGGCACTGCTGGCAGAGCAGAGCCCAGAGCCTGGGGAACAGGACAATTATCAGGGTCGGTACTAATATCAAGAAAGTGATAGCTGTTCACATACAGACCCCACTCCAGGCCAGGAGCTGCCATGCTGTGCTCCACACGGAAAGCGGGTGCTGACCCCTGGAGCTTGCAAGTCAGCCTTGAACTGAAGCCTGAGGGCACTGCCACTTCTGCCATCAGTCATGGCCCCACGTCCAATGCAGCTCAGTAGGTCCTGGTGAGTTCATGTGCATGTGACCTCAGTATGCTCCTGTACATCTTTTACAGCAGCATATGTATTTCTGCATGTGGATCTATAGAATCACAAGGATTTGGGTTGGAAGGGCTCTTTAAAGGTCGCCTAGTCCAACCCCCGGCAATGAGCCTGTGTTTGCGGCTTTCTGAGTGCCTGGTGTGCAAAGTGCTGGTAACTGCATCGCCCAGATCAGGGTTTTACTGCCAAAACCAGAAACTGGAGTTGTCCAACACAGTGGGGAAAACCCAGACAACACTGATGTTGCCTTCCTTTAGTAGAAGAAGTGGGAAGGCAAATGCAACCACGAGGCTTGCCTGTAACATGGAAAACACAGCATGACGTTCACAGAGAATTTACATACTGATTGAATTGTGTATCACCTGTTTGTCTGATACTATCATCATTTCCATTTATAGATAGATGGAAAATAGATTTTTGCTTACATTTTCATCTCTTCTGTTATCAGAAAGGCTTTGAGGAAGTAAGTAGGAGATATTATTGCAAAAGAAATGATTACAGCAAAAGATGGGCCTTAATTCCCTCAGAAGATGACCTGATCCTACCTAAATACAGCTGCATAGAAGCCAACCTCTGAGTCAACAGAGTGGCCTGAGAGACGCCTCTCCTCCTGAGGTGCAGCCATCCCTTGGTGGGCTGACCCCATGGGGCAGAGGGGTGGTGCGTCACCACGAAGGACCAGCAGCTGCTGGTGAGCTATAAAGAGAGGGTGGCAGAGAGGCATGCTGTGAAGCAGAGTTTGGGTGTGTTACAGTCGTTCGAGAAGGAGAGGAGGGAAGGGACATAAGTGCTGTGCCTGGGAATAAGGTGTCTCAGCACTTACAGGCAAGGAGGTTAGATTATATTTTTTGAATTACCTATTCTAACCAGTAAGAACATTTATTAGCTAATCATCATGAAATAAATATTACTAATATTTCACATCTAAAATTCCTGCAGAAGGTAGGAAAACCAATGGTGTGTGTTGTTCTGGCCGTGCAAATGGCCAGGTCCAGAGGAGAGCAGCAGTGCAGCAGCACCTCCGCCCCCTCAGGCAGTGAAAAAACCCGGCAGCCTTGGTGCAGTACAAAGGCAGGCGGGTTTCTGCATCTGCTTTTGCAAATAGCTCTGCAAACCCTCTTCTCACATAGCGAGCAGTCTCTGTCCCTCCCAAAGGAGTCATAAAATACAGCTTTATCCATCCTGCATACGGTAATCAGCCAGGCTTAAGAGCTTAAGCACTCATAGGGCAGCAGTGTTTAAAAAGATTGCGCCAGGCTGTTTGCCTACCTCAGTCCTCTTCTCTAATCAAACTGCTCCTCAGCACGGACTTGCAGGGGCACATTGTTAGTGATGGAGGCAGAAAATTGAACTCGCTAATAGAGAGGGAGCTGTTCAACTCGCGTCCTTGCGAGGCCATGCCCAGGGCGATTAGCAGCTCGCACAAAGAGACTGGTGCTGCTCCCCATGCTCTGCTCGCCGGCAGGCTGCCAAGCCGTGAAGCATCAGGATCATGCACCAGGCAAAGAAGATGGGAGCAAACAGATTCCATCCTTTTAGACTGTTTTATTAAACAAAGCCAAGCAAAACAAAACCAGCCCCACCGTCAATGCACCAGCTTCTCATTTACGCAAGACCCCTTTCCACAGCTCTGGGAGAACAAAAAGGCTGAAGTGTAAATGAGATCAGTGTCGGGAGCATTATGCACATGAATATTTATCAAGGAAGACCAGACAGGGGCCAATTTGCTGCCCTTCTACAGCAGCAGGAGCTCGGTCATCAATAAGTGGGAGGGAAAGGGTAGGTGAAGAGGCTGCTCTGTGCCTTTGCGTGGTCGGGGTGTGTGGGATGCTGGCAAAAGGCTATGCCTGTGCGTGAGGATAACTGCGGGAGCCATTGGTCAGGAATGATGCTGAGAGGCTCCTGGGTTTTGGGACAAAAGCTAAGTACAACGCAGTTACGAAGCAAGCATACAATTTCCCTTCTGGTCATGCAATCAGTTTGCAAGCTGCAGTG
>NW_010192881.1:0-4622 GCF_000695765.1 Mesitornis unicolor | reverse complement strand
AAAAACTCTAAAGAATTAACTGGAAGTTGTTACCATTCCTTGGGCGTGGCGAACGCTCACGATAAATCTTTTTGCTGAAGGAAAAACCAAGGTTAAATCAAACTACAAAACCCATCAAGCATGAGATTTACAGCAATCTAAAAGGGTTACGGGTTCATTTCTTAAACAGTTGAATAATGGTTGCTTCTGGGTATTGACATATTAAGCATGCTGACCCCCTCAGTGCTGTGGGGAGCTAAGGGATGAGCAGCAATGGAGAGATCGCGCTAGTTATCGTTTTTATGTGAATTTCAAAGTCACTTCCAAAAAAGAAGATAAGATAGTAGTTGAGTATTCCAGCCACGGACATGAGGAACAGGAACAAAATTATGCGCTTTCCAAACAAGTAACCGGGAGTGCTGAGGAGACAGAAAGAGGGAGAAAGCAATGAGTAAACATGTATCACCTCACATGAGGAGTCCTCAGTCTCCAAACTCTGCTGTTGAGACCAGCTGAAAGATCTTGGGGGCTGAGAGACAGAGGGGGGCAAATTTCTGCTCTGTCTTATATTGCAAGGCAACTCTGAGCTCTTAAATGCAATTTCTTAGGATCCATTTGGGTCTGGATTTGGTCTGTGCTCAGTGTAGGCTGCTGCTTACAAAAGTGACCATTCAGAGTGACTCGTATGTCTTCTCAGCCATCACAGGCTGTGGGACAACCTTATTGCAGATGTGTGCAATAAGCTTTATTAATATAAAAGGATAACCTTGTCCAGATAGCAGCACAAATACGCCAGTGTGTGCATTTGCAGAGGCTGTGAGCAGGAGCTGCGGAAGCAGCCGCTCTGTTCCTGCAGCTCCCATGCCCACAATGCCGCAACCACACCCCGGATTTTTAAAAAAGGCTCTGCATGTCCTTACCTCTGAGTCCTTTCCCCAAGGTAGCCCACAAAGTACTTCTGCCTCACAAACAAGTACATCAGGCCGGCAAAGGCAGCAGGAGCTGGGTAAAGAGTAAAATGAGGTGTTACAAACACCATGCCAGGTCTCACTGTATGCCCCGTCCCCATCTGCTGCCTTGGCTGGTCTGGGAAATGGGAACCTGCAGCCTTGGGCTATGGGACGAGCCTTGGAAACAAGACAGAGGCCTTCATATGGGAAAAAAGGCACTTGCCTTGCCCTCACACCAGTGTTTCTGAAGACTCTGTGGGTGTAATCCTGCCCACAGCTGTGCCCGCTGCAGAAACCCAGTGAGGGTCATGCTGAGCTCAGGAGGGAGGGTGCTGGCTCAGGCACTGCTTTCACCAGAAATAAAAGGTATCCAATAGATGCACTTCTCTAGGAGCAGATGGAGAACTGTACTATGGTCCAATACTTGTTTCTGAGCACATAAAAAGGGGCTTCGGCTTTTCCTCTTTACCCCCTAATTCTAGCTTTCCCCACACCTGCAGGCAAAAGCCCCTCTTCTGGTCAAGAAGACCCCCTCTCTTGCACAAAGAATTGCCATGGACCCAAGGGAAATACTCATCTTAACTTTAGGACAACTCAAATTGGATTCGATATTTGGAAATGCAGGTAAATACTGCTAGGCTGGCCTCAGAGCTGGGAAGGGCCAGCAGCTCTGGCAATTTAATCAAATGAGCCCATTTCCAGTCCCAAGTGTAAATAACATGGCGTCCAGCATCCAAGTACTAAGCCCTCCACCCAAAACAGAGGCTTCTCATCCTTATTGCTTATATGGGAAATGTCCCTGGCCCAGACAGTCCTGAACAGTGTCTGGGAACACATCTGTTGGCGTAAACCATGCCATGGCGTGTGCTGCTAAATTAAAATGTGTAGCTGCAGGATAGCGGGGTGAAACTGATTCCCAGGGAGGATTTGGTCCCTTGAAGCGTAACCTCCAATGTATTCACCACCCCTTGCTGAAAGCGGTGCAAGGTTGAAGAGGGGAAAGAAGCTGTGTGTTACCTTGGCTGCAGAGGAGGCCAGCACACCAAAGCACGGCCAGAAACGTCGGGTACGCATGTCCACAGTTCTGGCTAGAAAGGAATTTGTCAGAGAGAAATCAGAACAAGGGGGAAAATAGAAACAAAATCCATGTGTTTCATCAGCAAAGTATGGTGGGGGGTGAATTTGGGCTGCACAAATGCTGCTGTGGGTGGGCTTTTACCCTAGAGCAGCGAGAGGCCCTTGCACTGCCTGGAGCAAGCCGCAGCCAAGGCCTGCTGGCGTCTCCCTGCCCGAACACAGCGGCCGCCTCGCCCAGGTCTGCTTCCCTGTTTCCTGACTGGGATAAAGGATGCCTTTGTCCTGTCTGAGGAAGAAAACAAACTGCCTTGCGCACACGCCTGGCACCTGTGAAAGCTGCTTTCCTCCTCTAACCTGTCTGATCATGGCATGTGGAAAATAGATGCTGTGTGCTTTTCTGGGTTGGAAAATCCTTGTAATTAAGTCATATTAATCAAGTCATTGCCATTGAAAGCTGCGGGAAACCAACAAAAGGAAAATCACACAGCAAATGGGAGTGTCTGACAGGGCTAATGTGTCTCTTTGCAGGGGAATGGGAATGATTTCCAGCTGCCTCCTTCAGCTGGGAATGCTTTCCAAGAGGGAAGCACTCTGCCCTTGGCAGACGTTGCACACCTGTGAAGGGCAGTGCTTGGACATCCCATCCAGTTTCAAACACACTGTCAGTACTTCATGGGTAATAAAAAATATTTTATGTTCTTTTCACTTCTGGGTTGGAACTAATCTTCCCCTCCGGGTTGGAACTAATCTTCCCCTCTGTTCTCTCTGAAGGGATGTCAAAGGCAAGAGGATCCTCCTGGTGGAGAAGCAGAGTGCTGTGTGCCAAGGGAGCCACCTGGGGACTGAGGGGTTTGTGCGAGCTCTGCCACCAACCCACTCCTCAGCAAGCCAGCGTCTCTCCGCTGACTCTTTCCTTTTGAGCTGCAGTGCCCTTGGGATGCCGCCTGTGCTTGTATCATACTGCCAGCGTTAGCTACTGCTGGGCAAATGGGATCCCAAATGAAAGGGCTGCTGGTCCAATATAAATACAGCAGCCAGTGTACAGAAAGGAGCTGGGTTCACCAATACACATACAGGAAAACCACAGGTCTAAACATCACAGACATGCATGGAGCAGTGAGGCTGCAGAGCAAAGCCTTCATCTGAGGGCATTTTGAGCCCAATTCTGGACCCCAAAAGAGTTTCAATTATAACCTAATGAAGAAAGAGACAAACCCTGCTCTGCCCTCAGCGGCTCCTCAGGGCTTGCCTACTCACTTGGCAGTGTAGACTCGATCGAAGGCGGAGGATCCCAGCCGCTGGAACCCCTTGCCATTGCAGTGTTTGCTTTCATGTTCCAGTTTGCTAGCAAAAAAAGCTGTTGAAGAAAAAAAACACAGAGTATTCCATCTGAGATATAATTTGGAGATATTGCAAAAGCCAGGCTTTGTGGGCTCAGCTCTGTTCTCATGAGCATCCAGTCTGGATGGCAGGAGAGGATGTGGATGTGTGGAGGTGCAGGATGTGGCCAGTGTGCTCTCTGTCACCGTGGTATAACCAGACCCTCTGTGCAAGGGCACACTGCGATGTGACCTCAGATGTCCTCACGTGTTCATACCTGACTGGCAGCAGGTTCTCACCTCTGAGCCCTGCTTTGTCCCTTCACTGCACTTCTGGCAGCCCACACCTCTGTCTGCTGCAGAAATACAGCACAGACTCCCTCCTTGGTACGCCCAGTGGGAAAGAATCTTTCTAGACAAAGCCACCAAAACTCAATTCTCGCTCTCTAGTAGAGCAGGGAGTTGAGGGAGACTTTTCTCTTTTAGTGATACCCATTTGCTAAATCAGGGACATCCTGCAGGACTGGTTCCTTTTCCAGAAATGCCTACTGAAAACCTGGTCCTGGTGGCATATGGCTATGTGTCCATATTGTGCGTATCCTCCTATTAAGCAATAGCATTGTGTCAAGGTGTTAGCCACTGCAAAAATGCAGCACCTCAAGATAATGTGTCATGCACTTGACAAACACGTTTTATCCGATGACACTAAAGCAGAGACCATCCATCATGTGTCTAAATGCACCAGACAGAGCCCTGACAGGCTACAAGCTGCAAGCTTTTAAACTGCGCAGTCCACCTCAGCGTACCTGAATCACTATATGGTTTAGAGTATTAGCCAAAGAGATCTATAAAAGATAACTCATCAGGAAAGATATTATTATAACAATAGAACTATAACTTGATAAACTTCAGGATTTCATCCCTGGAATTTGAAGAGTTCCCTTTTATTTTCCCTTACTGATGTTATAAGTAGCTCTTCTGTACTTCCATTGCCTTTCCTAAAAGCTATTGAGTTTTTGCCTTCCGGTACTGAGTGACTCCCCGTGTACATATGGCCTTACTCCAGAAAAACCCACAATGCTTTAAGCCAGCGTCCCCGCTCTGGGCCAGGCTGCAGACCCTCCCACCGCCACTGGTGTGGTGCGCTGGACAGTCCTGGAGGACCTAGCCCTGAGGGACCCAGAGCAGACAGCACAGCCACCAAGAGCTCCCAGTGCCTCCATCTGCAAGCCACTCCAGCCTTTGGCATGGGGTCGCTAACCTGGCTGCAGGACAGCCAAGCGATCAGGCCCAGTCA
>NW_010192880.1:74667-92917 GCF_000695765.1 Mesitornis unicolor | reverse complement strand
GGGGGTGTTGGTCAATGAAAAGCTCAACATGGTCAGGCAATATGCATTTGCAGGCCAGAAAGCAAACTGTGTCCTGGGCTGCATTGAAAGTGTGGCCAGCAGGGCGAGGGAGGTGTTCCTCCCCTCTACTCTGCTCTCGTGAGACCCCACCTGGAGTACTGCGTCCAGTTCTGGGGCACCCAAGAAAAGAAGGACATGGACCTGTTAGAACAGATCCAGAGGAGGGCCACGATCATCTGATCCAAGTGCTGGAGCACCTCTCCTATGAAGACAAGCTAAGAGAGCCGGGATTGTTTAGGTTGGAGAAGAGAAGGCTCTGGTGGGACTTTATTGCAGCCTTCCAGTTCCTGAAAGGGTCCTACAGGAAAGCTGAGGAGGGACTTTTTACAAGGGCAGGTAGCAATAGAATGAGGGAGACTAGTTTTAAACTGAAAGGGAGTAGATTTAGACTAGATACTAGGAAGTAATTCTTGGCTGTGAGGGCAGTGAGACACTGGCACAGGTTGCCCAGGGAAGTTGTAGATGCCCCCTCCCTGGAAGTGTTCAAGCCCAGGATGGACAAAGCTTTGGGCAGCCTGGTCTGGTGGGAGGTGTCCCTCCCCATGGCAGAGGGGTTGGACTGAATGATCTCTTCCAACCCAAACCATTCTATGATTCTATGAACTCACAGCTTTCAAAGTGGAAAAAAAAAACCCACAATGGAATGAAAACAACAGAAATAATACAGAACTGTTTTCTCTAGCAGAAAAAGAAATATAAATGAGCATTACAGGTAAACAAAATTGGCTACTCTGAGTACACAGACTTATAGTCCACTATATAAAAACATCTGTTTTACTACAGGCAGAGTTCTGAATTGTTTTGAGTCTATGTGGATGTACATGGAAATTATATGAAAAGAAAATAGAGACATAGCTCTAAGGGCAGGAAAATGTTGACAGTCTCAGTTCTCCATATATACTAAGGGAAAAAAGAAAGTGGACAAACAGACATCTTCTGAATATGATACCTGTCTTAGAGTTGCAAACTTCTTGTAACAGGCATACCTGAAAGGAATTGTAGCTGGTACTATTCAACCCAACATAGTTAAGGAGAGTTCTTCCCAGAGATAACATTACATGGCTGAAATACAAGAGGAGTTTTACATGAGGCAGTGCTTGCTCCATCATCTCATTAGAGAAGCCTCTTAGAACCAAGTGCAGAAGGTCGTAATGGAGACAAAAATCTAGAAATAGCCTTCTTCTTGTTGCACATTTTCTGATTGAAAATGCCAGGGGCTTTCTAGGCAAAAAGGTTGTATACATTCACCTTACACTCTGTAAGTAAACACCAGGTGAATGTTATGGGCAAGAGACCTCCACTATGCCCTAAGTTTTACGAGAAATATACAGCTAAATTGTTTTGATGTATTTGTCTAAAGTAATAAATGCAATCTGAAAGTATGACTATGAAAATTATTTTACCTGTAATAGTTTTGACAGCTTAGATGTGTTTTTCCATTACTAATTAATAAAGAATATACAAAGGGTTATGATATTTAAGTAACAAAGCAAAGATAAGTTGTATTAAACATTAGGAAAAAATGACCTTATGGAAATAATTATCATAGTGGGAAAAAAAAAAGCAGATTTCTTTTTAAGTTTTGAATATAGACTAATAAGGAAAGGATGTGTGGAAGTAGTCATGATAGCCTAAAAATACTAAACATGCATTTTGAGAAGAATGGAGACCAGATGTTCAGGTCAGGAAAAAAAATAGGCATAATTAATAACAAAGAGTGTTTCTATTAGATCTTATGAAAACCTTCTAAATGTACTGGTACTTAAGCACTGGAGCAAGCTATATATGAAGGTTATGGAAATGCCTTTGTTTTATAGGAACAAATGGCAGTAGTTTCTACCAGGGACTCTTATGACACACTAAATACAACCATATTTAACCCAGAGAGATAGAATAGAACTGCTTTTGATGTATTTCTACATTTCGTAACTAGTAATGTCTTTATAAGAATTGGGCAAATCTGAAGATCTTGTTTCAAGAACATTATTTCTCTCCTCATTCACATCAACCCTACTGTGCCTTTACAGATAACAATTTAGCTTGGTCAGTAACTTCCTCATCCTCAGACAGCCTTTTTGGCTTCTTGCAAAGATCCTCATGATAGTTTCCTTTTCCTTCCTGAATGTTACACTGAAATATTGTACCACATGCCATAATGATGTTTGCCAGATTAAAACATAGCTGTTTACATACTTTCAAGAAAATTACAAGGATTTCAGAAACTTTTTTTAGGCTGAGGATTTTGCCTACAGTCTCCAATCATGTGGTCATGCATTACAAATGGGAGTCCAAAGTGAACAAAACAGATCAAAGAAATACAAAGCTGTGTATGAAAGTCATCCAGAATAACTGAGGAGTGCCTAGTTATCTTAGTATGCAGCTGTTGATCTGATGCAGATTCCAAATGCAAACTCTGACCATCTGAATTAGCCACTGTAGAGTGTAGGAGGGCTCACCTGGACCTGTGAAGGCAGATCAGAGAGCTATAGTTGGGCACCAAGGCTCGTGGTACAATCAGTGGTAGGAGGTCTTCACCTCCAGGATAGATGGTGTACTCTCCAAAGAGGTGCTGAGTGTGAAATTTAGCTTAGACTTCTCCACCTAGAACAGAAGATGTCAAGAAAGAGATCATAAAGTAAGATGGCTTTGTAAGTAAATGGTTGGGTACTCAGTAGTGAATAGGCATTCCAGAATGCATATTTTTTTCTTTGTATCTAGTACTTAAAAACTGGTAAAAACAGCAGAAAAAGGATTTTCTGCCTTCTTTTTTAAAAATTAAGCTCTTCTTAGAGAGTCGGGTGAGAACCTGTGTGACTGCTCTGATCAAGATAATTTGAAGGACCTTGTGACATAAAATATAAATGTCACCTAAACCTGACACTAGGATTCTCTTTATTAATCTCAAACTTCTTAATTGCTCTTCAGGTTTACCACTGGAATCAAAGTAGGTGATCTGAATCTTATCCTCTGTGTTTTTCATAATAGGAGCAAATAAATTTGGGTGAGGCTTATTACCTTGTGACCTATGAATGGAACTTCAGAAATTCATAGGATGTTTTGATTTTTAAGGATGTCTCTAAGATTGCAAAACAGCTATTAAGGTAAGGAAATTGTTTAGCTACTTTCTGTCTGTTTCCTTCTTTTGTTGAGCCTTAAATGAAAAGGTAGAACATTGCTTACGTGGTGATACGAAGCACAGGCGGTGGGCTGAAACCTCTTTGTATTTATGTCAATGTACTCATTTTATAACTCCTAATCTTCCTTCCCTCCCATCTCCAATTGTTTCAGTAATTGGTGACAATTTTTAAGAGCCTGAAGAGAGAGCTGTGCAAGAATGGAGGTGTTCAAACAAGATTTCAGGGAAGTCCTATGTCTTGTGTTATGCAGTCAGAAAAGTTTTTGTGTATTGCTTTGTTTCCTCTATCTTTTCCTCAGCTTCTGTCTCTTAATTTCATGGCATTATACCAAGGAAGTGGAGGGATCCAAAGGTTAACTGGGTCTGGACAGGGGTCTTCCTGGAGCCCTGTACTGATTCTGGACCTGAAATGCAGGACCTGGCACTTCTGAGCATCCAGTTGACACTGAGTGCTGCAATTACCTTGCAAGTAGGTCTGTCATGGAGTCTCTGATGCAACCAAAGAGCAGTGGGAAAAGGGAAGAAGATGAAGAACGAGTCAGTCCACTCTGTCTGAGCTGTGGCTCCCTCAGCAGCCCCACATAACTGGGATTATTATGAAGAAGGGGCAGCAGGAAAGATAAAAGAATTTTGGTCTACAATATTCCTCCATGGCTGATGGAGAGTGCTAACCAACTCCAGTTTTACCCAAACCCCAGCAGTCCCATCTCAATTCTGTCTGGACCATTAGTGCTGCCCATTCAAATAATTTTAACAATGAAGTAACCTGCAAAACCTATGCGATAAACATAGAATTCTGAATCTTCTTCAAGCTCAGTCTGATTCTGTGAGTTTGATGTTTATCTGTGTCCAGCTAGACAAGACTCTAAAAATATAAGTCAAATTACATTATGTTTGCCATCTAGAAGCCCTACCTTCAATCTCAGCAGAAACCTTTTCCCTTGCTCTTCTGACAGATAATGCTGTTGGGGGCTTCAAGGAAGTTGGGTTAAACTCATAATAGGTATTGAAAAATAAAGTGCTGTGGAATGTGCCAATTTTTTTGTACATCATTTAATTTCACAGGGACTCAGAATAGCAGGCAAGCCCAATATTTTGGTGTGTTTTGTTAAGGAGTCAAAATAGGAGGAAGCTGCTCTGCAGCATGCATCCCACTAGGGAGCTTCAATGCAGCAGCAGAATTTGGGAAGCTATCATCATCTGGGTTATGGGCTCTCCACATCCTCCTTAGTGGCCTGTTCAGATAAACTCAGTTTGGGGCCCTCCCAGTTAGGGACAGAGATGAGGACAAAGGTTACGTATGACCAAATTCTTGGGAGGATACATTATGCAGGTCCTCCTAAGACCTTCCGGAGTTTATGTTTGAATAACATGAAGAGTATGTATGCCCATACCTCAAGCCACAAACCACCATCATATCCCCTCAAACCCCAGACTGATAGAGGTTGTCTCCCTCTCTCCGTTTCTGCAGGCTACAAAACCTTTTACTTCCCCCGTTTTGCTTCTGAAGTTTTTGCTTAGACACAAGATTAGAAACAAAAACAAAAAGTGATATTTTTTTTTAAAGCTGGAATAAAAATTTTTTACTGGAATTTATAGAATAGCTGGCTGAAGCTAAAAGTTTAAAGAAAAACCAAATACAACATTGCTCTACAATAAAAATACTGATAAACTAAAACCACAGTAAGAAAGAAAGAGTTGAGGAAGCAATTTCTGTATGCAGACTGAGAAGAAGGTTTTGAAATTCCCAAGCCTTTTTTTTCACTTGTTTAGTAAAGTGCTGAAACAGAGTTAGTCACACAAACACATTTATATTAAATACACTTATAAAGAACGTTTTCTGTTAGGGTGAGTTTTAGAGGAAATGTTCTACGGAAGAGAAGAACTATGTCCTTTAACGGAAACATGAAATGAAAAGTCTGAAGCTACCCTTACACAGGCAACCATAATGTAATCCTCTAGGAAAGATTTCAGAGAAAAGTAGGTTACACTTTCCCCTACCTCATCCTGTGCTACATCTTCCCTTTTACATGGTATGTAAAGCATTTCATAGGAAGAGCTCTGAGATTAAACCTCAGATCACAGGATTTATTTTTGTTCATTCTGGACACACAAGTATTTTTCCTTAGGGGTGTCTCACAATGAAGTCCTAGACCCTAGATTTTCCTGGCACAGCAGTTCCTCACCTTGAATATATGCCACAGAGACAGGTCAAACCTTGGAGCTAATACTGAATTTTGCTACTCCAAGAAGTGGACCTGAGGTGGAGGTTGGCTGGGCCTGAGCAACTACCACTACAAGGAAGGAAGAGGAAGCTGATTGGAAAAGGTGTGGAGCTGGGCTTGCTACTTCTGCTGCCTCCCAGGAGACAGGGAAATAAAGGATGGGCCCTGGTGCCTGGGAGGAGCTCCTCTTCCTCTTCTCCCCAGCACTACACACCAACCCACTTGCCACTGAAAGACAAACCATCTTTGCAAGGCTCCAGTGTCATAAATGAGGGTAGGGGAGAGGGACAGATGTTTTTTTCTACATCTGCTTTCCTAAGCAATTGTCTACATACCCATTACTAAATTCAATCATCTGTAGCAGTGAGTTACTATTAGTGTGCACCTTTACTGCAGTTGCTAAGTCTTTCAGTTAGAGAGAAGAACAAGGCAATCTGTTTTCTCAGAACAACATTGACAGTGGGCATCTACTCAGGCTATCATTTATTTATCTCACATGCAATCTATTTCTGGTCAGACAAAGCTCAGTGTGAGCTAATTTACCTTTCTTTAGGTGGAGAACATGTTCACTGGTATTAGTCCAATCTGATGAGAGTTTCCTTTTGGGAAACTCATCAGATGTTTCTATAAAAGCTGCAGACCATTGTGCTGCTTTATTTGGAACATTCAGTACTGTGGAGTCCTTGTCTAGAGCCTGTTCCTGCTGCACCTCTTTTCAGGGACTGTCCCCCAAAATGCCAAGACATTTCTCCTCCTTTCTTGGCTGTGCACATGTCCTTTATCATGTATTATAAGAAAGTGGTGTAAGGGTTCACAGAGGAAAAGTATGAAGTTTATTGGAGTTTGCCCATCAGCACAGTAACACGCCTCTGACTGGAGTAGTTTGTACCCAGGAATTATCAGAGGATCCCAATTGCATGCCAGCACAGTGCCCCTCTCTTTTATACCTGGTTGTCTGAGTTATTTTGGGACTCCTGGAGTAGTTCTGGAAAGTGGTCCTCCTTCCCTTCCCCAGTAGGAACAGACAAATGGCCATCTGTGTTCTATATTGATGGCTCATTGCTGTCACTCAAATAACATACCACTGCATACTTTTCAAAACCAGAATGCACCTTTCCCCCAGTCTTTTAAAATGTAAATGGATTTTCGTAAGACTGGGTAATGTAGTCATGGCTATTGTAACAGAGATGGCTGGCATCCATAGGCATCCATCCATGGCTGTCATCCATCCATTTTTTCAGGAATGCGTAACAATATTTTTTAATAATACATTTCCTCATATTGAATACACTTCACACACTGTGTCTTGATTCTTGGAGGGTGCAAACAGGGTCAAGGGCTTCCATTTCTCATAGATGTTTTTCTATTGTCTTGGTAGTGATTCTCTCAGTCACTGAATGCTGCTTCTAAAATTTTCTTGCCCGTTATGCAGAACTGCAGCAGACTGCTGTCTATGCAGGACCACATTTGGGGAATTTCCTTTAATGGACTGAACAACACCTCTGACTGTTCCTTCTCATTAGGATTTCATGGTTGACGTAGTGAATAATTTTAGGTGCTTCCTGAGATGCTTTGTGAAAATAGTAATTTTAAATGCTACTTATCTGAATTCTTCATTGTATTGTTTCACCTGAGCAGTGGCTGCATCTTCTATTAGCAATGTAATTTCATCGCTAATTCAATTCAATTAGTGGGATATTTAACTTCTTTTGAAAGAGGCTAAATGGCTTTTAATTAGAAAAACACAGTTGCTCTGGTGTTTTTACTTTGAATAAGTGCTGTAGTTCATTATTATAAACTTCGTAAAAGTGACAAAACATGCTCAAGTATTATGCTGAATTGTATATGATTTTAAGTAAGCTTTAATGTTCTAGTTATATCGCAACCGGATGTAAACCCATAAAGGCTAGTACTTAGTGCCAGCTCACCTCTGATTTATTTGCATAGATTCGTACCATGAAAGCCAGTGAAGTAATTTGAAATTTCTGGAGAACTTAGACACTTTGTAGAAGACATTATAAATATTTTATTTCATAGCAATCTACTTTTAGGCACTCTTTTGAATAAGCAATGTAGATTTGTGTTTGTCTTCAAAATAATTTTGGAACTTTGATGTTAGTGTAATTATTGACAGGCAGAACCAGACTTGTTCTAATGTTTTCTTCTGAATAAATTGTTTAGGAATATTTTCATTTTGATGTTTCAGGTAACAATTCCTGAATTTAATCTTTTAATACTTATTGGACTGGAGTTTTGAAACCTTTCTTATAGCAGTAGCAGATATTGGAGGGTGTAAAGTTATGCTGTTTTACCCGTTAAGCTTTAAATTGAATTGAATGAATTTTCAATACTGTGTCTATGAATTTCTCTTCTTTCACATTATAGCAGCATTGTAGCTGCCATTATTTGGGAAAAAAGACCCAAACAAAACAACAAAAACCCAACCAAAAAAGCAGCAAAACAGCCAACCAACCAACCAACCAAAACCTCACCCCCCAAAAAAAAACCACCTCAAAAACTCAACCCCACAACTTATTTTTATTTGTTAAGAGTGTTCTCCCAAGTTATATTTTCCAGGTTTAATTCAGTCTTACCAGTGTGGGATGTTGATCTCTCACTTTACAGAATGCTGCTTACTGGAGCTTCTTCTCTTTTTCAATGTGGCAAGATGCGTGTGATTGTGCCTCCTTACCCCTCTGCCTTGCAGCCACTTTGCCTTTAGATGCTCAGAGAAGTGTCTCGCTGTCCAGCACAACCAATGACTTTTCAGTTCCCACTGATTTTTTGTCATTTGCACATTCCCTCCTAAAGACCCTGATCAAATGGCTCAAACAGACCTTGAAAGATTTTTTCTTCTCTTTAAAAGAGGACTTTATAATTTCAGGAAAATCTGGAACTTTTCTAGGAACACAAAGTCTGGGGAAGGGTTTATGTTATTGTTACCATTTTCTAGATGCTTTCCGAATACTGAAACAGTGGCTGGTGTGATTTTTGTGCTTGTTTTGGCATTTCATAGTAGTATTTGACAACATAAAAAAAAAAAGAACAATTGTGATCTAAAATATACAAAACAGTGATCAACATTAAACTTTTATTTGAAAACAGGTATTCCTGTGACCTCTGTCTATAATGCAAACAAAAAATCCAAGCTGGGAAAGTAAATCCTGAAAAGATACAGAAGGAGAATGTAGCAGTGCTTTGTCAAAGTTGAAAAATGAGAGGCTGATCCTGACTTCTGAGCTGCTGTTGTACTGGTGCTCTTCTACTGACTCTAGGGAATTTATTCCAGATCTGCATCAGTGCAGAATATCCTGCGCATTCAACTGTTAAGGAACAAGAACATCAATGGGGTTACTGGGGGTCTGCAATATCAAAGCTGCAAGAGCAGCAGAGGGTATTTAATTAGCTTTAATATGCTTATGTATATCTAATGAACACAGTCACAGAGTGTTTGGTTGTGTCTATTTTCTCCCTCATGCTTTGTAACTGTAAGAGTGAATTTGAGAATTTTATTACACTATAGGTTGATATAAAGAGGTGTAAGTTCTGATAGTAATTGCTTTACTAAGGCATGGTGAGCAGATCATTCTTTGTAGTAAATTCTTGCTATCACATGATCTCACAGATAGAGTTCCAGAGGAGCAGTTATTCTATTATCCCTGCATTTCCCACAGCTATGGCTCAGCAAAAGCCAGGCATGTTACTGGAGCACAGGTCCTTCCCCCTGATTGCTCAGTGATTAGTTTCCACATCCTGCTTACTTAACTCAAAAAAGTGATTATCCTTCAAGATGCAGGAAGGCTCAAATTTAGACATAGTTGGAAACTGCACTTCTTTTTCTTCCCCCCACTAAAACAACAAGGACAAACTGTTTACACAAATAATGGCACGCTGTTCCCGGCAGCACTACACAAAATGCAGCTGGCAGTGCTCGCTGCTCCCTGAGGCACAGCTGGCGACTTAGTAAGGAAAACCTGTTTCTACCAAGCACGACAGACAAAGCAAGCTGCCTTAATGGCCACAGCAGCCATCTATCGTGCTTTCTTTAAAGATAAGAACAGTCCAAATTTGTGAGAAGAATTTCAGTCCAGAGTTCCTTTAAAATAATTCTTATTTTAGAATAAAGGCTACTCATGCAATTGCTGGATTACACAGTTCAAAACCTTTGACTCAGCAGTAAATCTGTGTTATGTTCTCCGTAGTTTCTTGACAGCAGTTCTTACTGGCCATGACTCACCACAGCCAGTAGAAAATTCATGGACAAATCTCAAGGTCTGTGAACAGCCTTTACTAATTGCAAAAGTTCACTGTAGAAGATTATCATGTTTGGGGAACTGAAGAACCAAGTTTCTTAGCCTTGCACATTTGGTATTAAATCATCCACTTCAGAAACTTTGATTTAGAGTATTTCAGTCCATGTACCAGCATATAATCAACTCTGTCCTTTTTCATGCAAGGGGTTCTTTCTGGGCATGTTCTGCTACCGTAAAAAAATCTCTGAAGACAAACCTTTGAGTACTCTAATCTATATGTGTCATTTTGCAAAGCAAACAGTGCATTGGATTAATAATTTAAAGAAGCTGTTCATAGCAGCTGATAATTTTCTGCTGTAACAGAACACTTGGAAAATGCTGATGCTATTAAATGAAATGCTCTCCAGTTAGCTATTGAGTAGGTGACCAGCTGGGCTTGCTGGGCAGGGTGCGTGCAGGCTGCTAGACTTCCTGGCTGCCCAGCTCTCAGCCTAGCTTTTTCTTGCAGCGGTTCACGTCCCTTTCTCTCATAGCAGATTTTTCAGAAATTGACTATATACACATTTAAATTTTATATATTTTTTATTCATTCACTTCAATAATGAAAAATGTATTCTTAATTTGTAGTTCTAAATCCATGATTTTGACAAAAAGTATTGCACAAACACTTTTTACAGTATCCTGTCAAACAAATCTCAAAATTTCATACCATACATGCGGCTACTGACAAACAATAATAAGCCACTTATCTATCTTTTTTGGCCTTGATGAACATAAAACATAATCCATGCCTCTTATATAACAGATACACGCATATATAAAAGACTACCATAAAGTCTTCAATAATAGAATGTAAATACCTTTTTCCAACATAAATGGTCTCACTTACCTTTTCTTGATCAAGACTGAAAGGTTCTTTATATGATTAAGTAATAAATGTCATGTAAAAATAACAAACAATATTTGAAGTGCACGTTATTGCTTGCCAATTCGGCAATTCCTGATAAGCTTAGTTAAATATTAAAAAAATTTTATTTGAAATTCTCCTTGCTAGATTATTTTTTCTGACTTGAGATAAAACACAGGGGTAGCTAGCATGTTCTCTGGGCCACTGCAAAGTTTAAAGCTACCTGTTTTTTCTTCATGTAACAATGTGTTCAGTCTAATCACAGTAAAAAAATGCAGGGGAGCACTGGTCTCACAGCAAAGGGAGGGAGTTTGAAGGCTTGCTGTCAATTTTGCTACCAGCAGTTTGGGCTCCAGACTAAGAGATCCTGGTTGAAGCTGAGGCATCCTGGTGAGCCTGAGCTTTGATTAACCCGCCAGCTGACCCCTGGCATATTCTGACACAGAACTTAATGTGATTACTTTTGAAGGTAGTAGAGTAATTTGGGCTTCACTAGAATGTATTTGGTTTTTACCAAAATGTATGTATCTTCAAATGTGGATAGCTGTATTACAGCAGAAGAAGTGAAAGAGCAGTGGCGTCTGGAGTTGACAAGTCTTTGGCTACAAGCCAGTTTGAACCAATACAGCGCAAGTGCACTAGTGAATGATAATTCAGCTTTTTGACTGAGGGTTGGCTGTAAGCTAGGGCTAGTTTACAGCTGAAGACTGAGGTGATACTTTTATTTAAGTCCTGTATATTAAGTAGAGAGAAATGAATGATGATGAAATTATGAAAACGTGTGGAGGCAAATTTAGCTAGCAACTATATGCCACTCAGTTGAACTGAAATAAGTGTATGACCATACTTTGCTACCCACAAAATGCAGAATATGTTGTAAAACAGTGGAACTCTTCTTGAATCCCCAAGAGACAGGAAGATCATCAGAAACAGGAAATCTGATTCCACAAAGCTCTGACTGGTTTTCATGACTTTTCTGCACTGGGTAGAGACTGGGTATGCTGGGTGCTTACCAAGAACAACATAAATTTGCGTGTTTTCATTCTGTCAGCATAATCTATGCCCTTTCTAACAAAATCCTGTCAGAATTAGATGTGCCTACAGTGAAAGTTCCCACAGGCTTCAAAGTCTGAATTTGGCATCGGTGGGCAAGTGGCATCAAAATGAGTGCAGAAGTCCTGATCACAAACTCGTGTACCTATGTGAAGTTTTTGGTGGGATGGGAAGATTGTATTGTTCAAATAATATAAGAAATCTTTAGATTCTGCTGGTGAAAATTTTCTTGTATAAATGTTAAAGCAGCCAAACAGGCCTATGTTAGAAAATCTCATTTTTTAACTATTGTACCAATTAGTCTTTATAGTATGAAATTGTGTGAACTTTATTAATAGTTTAAAATTGTATTAGCTTTCTTAAGAGATACATAGTTTACATTGAACACTGCACAGTTGAGTCAGCATAACCAAAGGGCCCCACCTCATTGCAAGGAGGAGGACAGCCCCCACTCTAAAGAAAAGGACCTTTATTCCGCAGAATGTTAAAGCCAACCAAGATAATGCCAGCCCCTCCAACACCCCTGTGAAACCTTCCCATTATCAGGCATCATATATAAGTAAATGTAGCAAGGGACGTCTAGATCAAGAAAGAAGCAGGTAGATGGTGACACCATAGATTTAAAGTTGCTTTAAAAATATTAGTATGTATATCTTAAGTAGTGAATGGACAAATCCTGTTGTACCTGAATGCTTGAAAGGTATAGGAACCATGTGTAAAACTGCATTTGGTGTGCCTCAATTCAAATGGGACACCTCATACACTTGAATAAAGAATTACGCTAATAATTCTTGATGTCCTAACCTCTCCTCTTGGTTTCCATGGGCCAGTTGCAAAATTTTCATGACATCTATTTGACTTTCTGCCCACAAAAACCTGGTGTTAAATGTGGTTGTAGATGGTAGTTTACACTGTAGATCATGTAGTGATCATGAGATAGTTGAGTTCAAGATCCAGAGGAAGGTGAGGAAGAGAAGCAGCAGAATTAGGACTGTAAACCTCAGGACAATTCACAAGCTTTTTTAACTTCCAAGCAGAATCAAATCTGCTAATTTGAGGGAGAAATGCACTCCAGAGGTCTGGCTAACTTTTAAAGAAAACTTACTAAAAGCTCAAGAACATCTTCATACAGAACCGTTTTATAGAAAGAGAGTGAACTTTGTCAGTATTTCAGCTGGGCAAAGCAGGGAACTTCTTCATGAACTAGTATGAACAAAGTATAGGAAAAGTGGAAACATAAGATACATCTGAGTGTTCTTTGGGCATTTAGTGAAAATGTCAGAAAAGTCAAAGCTCAGCTGGAGCTAAACCTAGCCAGGGGTGTAGAAGAAGGGGTTCTATAAGCATGAAAGTAGCAAAAAATAGCTTAGAGATGTGTTTTTGCTAATGAATGGGGGAGTCAATTTAGTGACAGGTGGTTCTGAAAAAGCTGAAGTATTAATTGAGCTTTTTACCACAGTCACCACAAAGACTGCTCCCAGATCACTGCCTATAGGAGACTGGGAAGGAGGCTAGCTAACAGAAGGGATGCAATAAATTCAAATCTACTTTATAAAGCTGACTATATCCACAATCATGGGCTAGGTGGTATTCATTGAAGTGTGATGACTGCAACATACAAAAATGTCATAGTGATTGGAGAAAGTCTTTGACTGGATAATGGTTAATATTATGGTCAACTTTAAAACGGCAAAAGGAAGGCTCCAGGACAGAAAAGTTGGTCAGCTTCATCTCAGTGTGGTCATCATGTACTTCTGTAATCTGTTTATAAGTGCTGGAAAGACAAGAAAGTCCTTCAGGTGCAATAAGCACAAATATACCAAGGACAGGTCATTCTTGACCAACTTGACTGTCTTATCACAGAATCACAGAATCACAGAACGTTAGGGATTGGAAGGGACCTCAAAAGATCATCTAGTCCAATCCCCCTGCCGGAGCAGGAACACCTAGATGAGGTTGCACAGGAAGGCGTCCAGGCGGGTTTTGAATGTCTCCAGAGAAGGAGACTCCACAACCTCTCTGGGCAGCCTGTTCCAGTGCTCTGTCACCTTATATGAAGAAATGGCTGGCTATAGGGACAAGGAGAGAGCTGTGAATATCAGATACCTGAGCTTTCATAAGGCTTTTGACACCATTTTCCATAGCCTTCCCAATTATAAACTGAGGAAGCATGCATTGAATGAAGTGTGCATTAGAGGAGCTAAAAACTAAATTGACCATTGAGCTCAAATGATAGCAGTGGCTTGACATATGGCTTGGCAGCTGATAACAAGTACCCCAGGAGTCAATACTAGGACTGATATTACTGAATATCAGCAGCAGCATCTCAACTGATGAGACAGACCACATCCTCAAAAAATGTATAAGTGACATTAAATTTGGGTAAGGTGATTGACATGTTGCCAGTTGAGATTCAGTCCAGAGGGTTTTTGAGAAGCTGGAAGACTAATGCTGACAGAAAATTCATGAAGTTCAACAAGAAGTCTAGAGTTCTGTGCCTAGGGCAGGATAACACCAGGCAAACTGAAGACAATCTATCCAACTATTAAGCTGATTAGGGGCCTAGAGAATATGACTTGTGAGAAGAGTTTGAGATTGATGAGCTTATTTCACTAGCGAAGATGAGGCTAAAGGGCAATGTAACCATAGTTTAAAAATACTTCAGAAAGATTTGTAAAGTGAAAGCCAAAATCTTCTCAATAGTAGCAGATGTATAATAAGAGAAAAGAGCCATAGGCTGAACATTTTTGAACATTAATAAAAGCTTATTTACTTAGAGGGGGCAGGATAATGCAGCATTAGAAGACTCTATGGAGAATCTGTACTTGAAGGTTTTCAAGACATAGTTAATCAAAGCTGCACTGATGTATTACAACATTGATGAAACCCTTGGTTTAAGCAGAAGGTTGGACCTGAGACCTCTGGGCATAGAGCTAACATTTCTGTGATTAGATTCTGTTGTGGATCTATATTCTGTTTATATTCAGATGAATATGTATTTCCATGGTCTATTTAAAGATGTAACACTGGCAAAAATGAGTAGGAATTAACTTCTGGTAGTAGGAGATTGTCCTCGGGCTTGTATCCAACTTCAGCTTGCCACTGTCTTTTGCACTTGATCTGAGAACACACTGTACTTCATACAAATGCAAGAGTCAAACAGGAGTGAGAAGGTACTACAAGTTCATAGCAGGTTTAAACCTATGACAATTTCCCATTCTTAATGCTTGTGAAAAAAAAAGTCCAAGATGCACTAGATACAGTGTGGTCAGATTATGAATTCTTCTTCCTGTTGCCAGCAAATATTAAGCCATACACTTAATGATTGTGCAATGCACTTCTGTGATTATGCAATAATCACAGATCTTTTCTGTGTCTACATAATCCTGTGTGCTCCTTCAAAGCTATGAATGAGAATAAAATTGTTCTCATATGGTTTAATGTCACTCTAGTTAAGGATGTGGGGAGTATTATAAACAATAATTAAGCTTAAATGACACTATAATATAGAATCATAGAATTATGAAATCATTAAGGTTAGAAAAGACCTCTAAGATCATAGAGTCCAACCATCAACCCAACACCACCATGCCCACTAAACCATGTCCCGAAGTGCCACATCTACGTATTTTTTGAACACCTCCATGGATGGTGACTCCACCACTTCCCTGGGCAGCCTGTTCTAATGCTTGACTACTCTTTCAGTAAATAATTTTTTCCTAATATCCTATCTAAACTTCTCCTGGCACAACTCAAGGCCATTTCCTCTTGTCCTATCACTAGTTACTTTGGAGAACAGACCAAAACCCACCTCTCTACAGTTTCCTTTCAGGTAGTTGTAGAGAGCAATAAGGTCTCCCCTCATCCTTCTCTTCTCAAAACTAAACAATCCCAACTCCCTCAGCAGCTCCTCATAAGTCTTGTGCTCCAGATCCCTCACCAGCTTTGTTGCCCTTCTCTGGACAGACTCAATGTTGTTCTTACGGTGAGGCGCTCAAAACTGAGCACAGTATTTGAGGTTCGGCATCATCAGTGCCGAGTACAGGGGCTAAATCACCTCCCTGCACTTGCTGGTCACACTATTACTGATACAAGCTAGGATGTCGTTGGCCTTCTTGGCCACCTGGGCACACTGCTGGCTCATGTTCAGTTGGCTGTCAACCAGCACCCCCAGGTCCTTTTCTGCCTGGCAGCTTTCCAGCCACTCTTCCCCAGCTTGTAGCATTGCATGGGGTTGTTGTGACAGGGCATGTGCAGGACCTGGCACTTGGCCTTGTTTAACCACATACAATTGACCTTGGCCCATCAATCCAGCTTGTCCAAATCCCTCTGTAAAGCCTTTCTACCCTCAAGCAGATCATCACTTCTGCCCTATTTAGTGTCATCTGCAAACTTACTGAGGGAGCACTCAAACTCCTCATCCAGATCATTGACAAAAATATTAAACAGAAGTGGCCCCAAAACTAAGCCTTGAGGTATACTACTTGAGATCAGCTGCCAACTGGATTTAACTTCATTCACTACAACTCTCTGTGATCAGCCATCCAGCCAGTTTTTTTACCAAGCAAAGAATAAACCTGTCTAGGCTGTGAGCCACCAGATTCTCTAGGAGAATGCAGTGGGTGACAGTGTCAAAGTCTCTACTAAAGTCCAGGTAGACAACATACACAGCCTTTCCCTCATCCACAAGGCAGATCACCTGGTCATAGAAGGAGATCAGGTTGGTCAAGCAAGACCTACCTTTCATGAATCTGTGCTGGCTGGGCCTGATCATTAGGTTGTCCTGCACATGCCATGTGATGGCACTCGAGATGATCTGTAACATCTTTCCCAGCACTGAGGTCAGGCTGATGGTCCTGTATTTTCCTAGATCCTCCTTCCAGCCCTTGTAGATGGGCGTCACATTGGCAAGCCTCCAGTCATCAAGGGACTTCCCATGTTAACCAGGACTGACAAATAATGGAGAGTGGCTTGGCAAGTGCCTCCACCAGCTCCCTCAGTACTCTCAGGTTGATCCCATTAGCAACTCAATTCTATCTTCTATTTCAGTCTTTGGTTTTTTTGAGCACTCTTATAAGTTCCTCTGATTTATACTTTTTTTTTTTTTTAAACTATAATTCCCCTTGCTGTGCAGATAACGATTTCAGGGGCTGTCATTTTTACTGTATTAAAATTGACTCAGGCTCATGCAGCTGTATTTCACCTCACAGAAATTATTGCTGAGTCAATTCCATCCTGAATTCCAACATATTTGGGGTTAGCAATTTGAGCCAGTAGATCAACCATGACATCATAAGCAGGAGTCTGGTCTTGTGAAAATGGTCCTTCAGTCTTCTACAACACATATAGGTATGGCTTTTTATTGTTCCCTGCTGAAGACAGGAAACAGGTGGTGATACTTTGGATTTCAAAGCTCTTTCTAGATCTGATCTTTAGCTCAGCAACAAAATGCTACGCTTTATATTAGCTGTGATAAAACTATAGTTTAGTCAACAGTGAGTGATGAAGTCATGTTTGAAGTGGATTGGCAGAACATGGAGGTCCTTCCACGAGATTTCTAGAAACTCCTTATTGATTCTGTTTGACTCTGAAGAAACTCTACAAGTATCTATATTATGTTGCAAACCTAACTATGAGGAAAGGATTAACTTGTCTGTCCAGATGCCAGAGGCCATGTTTAGATATTTGGCATAAATATTAGATATACATTTGAACTAATTATAAAGCTCCTACATTTTTACCATCCTATGGATTCCCTCTGTTTGTACTGCTTCCGGTTCACTGTATTAGGGAACATATCCAGCTGGAAACTAACTCAGGAAAAAAGGATTTTAGTTGTAATGTAGTAACCCAGTAGAAGGGACAGATCAAGGGCTGATAACAGCTACATGGTGACAGATGAGGAATGCTTAAAATAACGCAGCCATTGAAGAAATGAATGTTCTATTAATTTATTTATTTTTTTAATGCATGTGCTTAACTAGTTTTCTAGGAGATCTTCTGCTACAATAGAGACACTTCAGTGTCCTCTTCCTTGTGCAGAAACCCTTCTCTGCCCAGGAGAAGCTCATTTTTCAGTTATGAATTGCCACAGTTAGTAAACTGTATATCTGCTGAAAAGACATTCTCATCACTCACGAATGGTGTTCAAGCTGGCCATCTGATGTAAATTGTCTCAACATTTAATTAACAAATGTGTGGCCATCATTATCTAAATGATTGTAACACACAGCTGCAATGCGTATAACCTCTTGCCTCTTAGACAGATCCTTTGTGCTGTGGCCTCTTTACATCTATCATCCTTTAGACTTTGTATTTAGGAGTCAACATTCTTAATTTATTCCCTTCAAATAAACTAGTTGCTTTTAAAAGCACTTACAATTTCTCTACTGAGCCTTCAAGTGAATGTATGATGATAACAGTAATTAATAAAACTTGTTATTTCTAAAGATCTCATGAAAGGTTACAAAAGCTTTTAAGAAATTAATCCTTAGAAAATACTGTGATTTTAGACAAGTTCTAGTTTGTGGGTTGTTTTTTTTTTTTTTACTAAGAATATTACACTTGCAGAATAAATCCATTGCCCAAGGTCCAGAAAGAAATTCTGACCAAGTAC
>NW_010192880.1:72406-74636 GCF_000695765.1 Mesitornis unicolor | reverse complement strand
GGAAGAAATTAGTTTAACGATTTGGTTCATATCAATAGAATAAAACTCGCCCAGACTTTACTTGGACTGACTTCATAATTTGACTATGATTTTTTTAGAAAACTAAAACCCTAGATAAGACTTAGAAAGATGCATTCAAGCCTTTCTCTGCAGGCTATAATCTTACCTTCTGAGTACTGAAAGCTGTAGAATTGTGCAGTGCACAAAGCTGTAAGATTGCGCAAAGGGCAACAAATGTAATTCTGAGTTTGATGGAAGAACCACCCTAAGATGCTTACTGTAAATTGGTCTTCTACAATTGTGAATTTAGGGATTAAAATCTAGCGTAATTTTATCTAGTTTATCCAACAAGATAACTACACTTCACCTTCAAGAGGGCTATGAATACTATAGTAAAGAAGATTGCTATGCAATATCCTACTAAACTACAGAAATGCTCTGAAATTTAAAAAAACTCAGTAAAGTGTAATATTTATGAAGATTGAAATATCTCAGTGTGGCTCAATAATCTGAAACATTTATACAGAAGTAAAAAAAACCCACCACAACCAAACAACCTGCAAACCACCCTTATTCTGGGATGTTTTAAGAACAAGACTCTATTACAAAGAAAGTGATACACCTTTTATGTGAGGTTAATGAAACTAAGAAGACTGTAAGCAGGATAAGGAAAATGCAGACAAATTGGAGAAAGTCCAGAGGAGACAGAAAGTTCGATATGACAATGCATGATCACTATGGAAAGGCTGAATGCACTTTATTTGGTCAAGAAGACTAAGAAAGGCATAAAAGTATGATACTATGTGTTGTAGTAAATAGGATGGTGATTAGTTTTTCTTGATGGCAACTGAATGGAAAAAAGGGGAATAAGCCTAATTATTAGCAAAGGAGATTCAGTGTGGGTACCTGTAATAATATCTGATGATGCATTTCTGTGTATAAAAATGGCAATATCCAATAAAAAAGGTAACTGATATACAGAAAATATTTAGAAAAATGAAGGTAGAAGTGAAAATAAATTACTATTTGTTGCTAGTTTACACATCAGTTTTTTAAATCTCTACTTATAGATAACAAAAAGTGTGTGCAGGAAAAGGAGCATGGCAGACTACAATAATTCTTTGGTATTGCAAGACACTAAGAAAAAATATTAAGGCTTTGACGGGGCAAAAATTATTCTTTTTCAGTTCTTGGCAAATATAAAAGCCCAGGAAGAAAGAACTTAATTGATGATGGAGTAGAAAACACTGATAAGACTTTGCTTTCTGTAGTCACACGCTGCTGTCATGAGCATAATGAGGAAGAACATAAAACAACAACACTTTGCCAAAAGATGAAGAGAATTTACACTGAGATTGGATTGATCCCAAAGAAAAATTTTTTTCTGAAAACTGGAAGCCAAAACAGAGCTTTGGAAATGGTAAAAATTTGACAGAGCTACCAAAGGTGCAGTCTTGTCTTCTCAGCTTCGACCCTTGCACTGCTCCTACGTTTAGGCAGCTGCTGGTAACAGTTCTTTTCAGGTGTCTGTGTGGAATGAAGATGATCTAAAAGGGACTGTTGGCCTGAGTTCACATATATTTATTAGGCTGAGCATCTGAGATGTCTAGTCTCAAATATCAGGATCACATAGAAAGGCAGAAGAAATTAGTTTGAATGCCAATATTATTATTTCACTGAGGCATCAAGATATTTGATTGGAAAAACTGCAATGGAAGAATATCTATATAGGAAAATATGATCTTTCTATATTAACATAGATTATTTTCTCTACAAACTGTATTTTCCAGAAAGGCACTGTGTATCTATGTCTTCAGTGACCTTCTCCAAGGGTAGAACCTGAGGGAATCTTAATTTTCCACAGAACTGCCAGTTCTCAGAGTGTGTTTGGAACAAGTTTTTCTTTCAAATAGCTGTGCAAGTGACTAAATGGACAGTACAATTTAATTCTGTTGAAAAATGTGCTTTCTGAGAAAACAGAGATAAAACACTATCAGCGTAACAACTCCTCAAAACATTGTACAGCATAATCAGCGAGGTCATTGTCTTATTGGTATTTTATTGCTTCAGGAGCTTAAAAATGAAAACAAAGTTGGAATAGCAGAGTGTAGATTGAAGACTGTAAAACTCAGTTTTCCACCAACTCAGGAAACTGCTGGATTTAGTCTAGCATAATAGAAAACTATTAATTACCAAATGGCAGTCTTAAAGGCTTAATAACAAACCACTT
>NW_010192880.1:54158-72375 GCF_000695765.1 Mesitornis unicolor | reverse complement strand
GAGATAAGAATCAGAGTAAAAGCACTATAACTGCATTGGGATATCTTAAATAGCAGGGGAGGAGAAACAATGAGATAAGCATGATCCTGCTTGTGACTGGTTTCAAACTGATAGTTAAAGCTTTCTTGGTAATGGGAATTGAACTGTTCTTGCAAAGACAATTAATTCTACAATTGCCACGTCCTGCATGGATACTTATATTATATAGACATCCCTACACACATGCTTATGAGGAAAAAGTGCTTATGATGGTATAGTGTTGAATTAATTTTAGGTGATCTGCAGATGTTCACAAAATCAAAGACTTTCCAGGATCTCAGTGTGCAACAGACAGGCATGTGTTCATCTTGGGCAAGGCAACTGTGTTTCTAAGCAAGCAAAGGAGTTTAGTTCCTGAGATTTCAACTTACTCACGCAGAGCAGTAGGTTGTAAACAACCTCCTATATATGACTGCATGAGTAGTTTTGTTCTTCTCTGTGTAGTAGTTCAGAGCACGTAAAGAGTCTCTCTAGACAAGACTGGCGTGAAAACAGCATAATTAATTTTATTGTCTTTGTCCGTCAGTGTCTAATTAGCTGTCCTGCACAAGTGCCAGAGGGGGTTTGTTCTTCTCTGGCTCTGTAAAAGTTAAAGTACTAGCCACCATTGCGTACTTTCTGCCACGGCTTATCTGACTGAAAGCCAACACTAGACATGCCTTGATCCTTAAAAGAAGTTTCTGCTTGATTTTAAGTTTATATTATTTTTGCAGTTAAGCCAGGATGTCTAAATGATTGACTCTGAGTGGAGGATTTCTTTGACTGTGTCTGTAAGTAGTTTTGTATTTATGTGACAGTTCACTGGTGGCTTTCCTGTCACGAGTCTTGCTCATAATACACACACTATCTTTGTGCCTTTTCTGATACTTCCTCTTACGTTTCATTCTTTGTTCATTTACCCTAGAGATCATTTTGTTGGAGCAGATTTCCTTATGCGTGCTTCTAAAGCTTAAACTCCCCGGTTCTCCATCATATAGATGGGACAGCTTCTCTCCTGTGCCTCAAGTCACTGTAATATTGTAAATAAAATTTGGAAAGTCACAGATAGATTCAGTCTTTTGTAGTGACTTAGGAAAAGGTCTATTTGTCCTGAAAACAGGACTTGGATGTGGCCTAAGCTGTGCTTCATGCTTATTGTACTTTAAATGTTGTCATTATTATTTTTTATTTTTGGCACTCAAGCACTATATTTGTTAACAGCACAGGTGAAACACTCAAGTCATCAGTGCACAGGATTTAACTTGTTTCATCACTTTGATCTAGCAGAAACTATGGGATGATCTATAACCACTCTAAGTATGCTTTTAAACAGGTGGAGGAAAATAACTGACATTGATTGAGATTTGAAGTAGTTGAGGGGATCACAAATAAGATAGTTTGTGTACATAGGTAATAGAAGATAACTAAATATGAAACAGAAAAGTTATACACAGTGGATATGTCAAGCCAGTCAAGTTATCTGAACTTCCTCAAAATATGGCAATTTTGTTAATGAATACTAGTCAATTTTATGCAAAAATAATTTTGCCTGTCAAAGTCAAGTTAAAATAGAATCAGTGACACTGTTGCTGGAGGTAGAAGGTTTTCAGTCTCAGTGATTATAAAATGGTCCTTGATTTATGCAACTTTATTTTTTAAAACTCTGTGGTAGAACAACAGAAATCTCTGTCAGTGTATAAAAACAATTCTGTCAAAGCTAAGATTTGCCTGCTAAAATGCTAACATTTATTAGATTTACTAGCATGAATTCTGAGGTGTGATTTTGAGATATTGGAAACTTTTAAGTTCATCCCAGAAACAGTTAATAATGATGTGCATCATTATATTACCTGTGAATTCTTCCAGTGCAAAATTAATTTTAGGGGATACCAGGAGCGAGCCAGTAAACCTCTGTTTGTGTGTTACAGCATCGTTCTGTCCATGTGAATGATTGAAGCAGAGGGGTCAAGTGAGACTGGATATTTTACTGAGATTTGGTTACAAAGGCTTTTCAGGCTGGGCAAGTTCCTTCATCTTCATCACTCAAAGCCTTGCCCTCACTTCTGTTCCTTTATCTTTGCACCTCATGCCTGTTGTTGAGGTTGCGAAGTATCCAGAATAAGTTTCAGTCTTGTTTCCCTTTCCTCTGTCCACTTGAACACAAGGGAGGTGCACCTGGGCACGAAGTGGGAGAGAAATGATGGAGTGTCATTTTGCACAGAGGCAGCACGGGTGATGGGCGGCTGCTCTAAATTCAAGGAACTAGACCAGGAGGAGGTCTGTGGAGGTCTGCAGTTGTACTTGGTTTTTTGTTTGTTTGTTTTTGGGTTTTTTTTGGTTGGGTTTTTTTGGTCAGGATTCTGAGAGCATCAGTAGGCTTTAGTGTCCCTGTCCACCCCCTTTTGGAGCCTCCTCCACCCTGCCCATGGCCTAGGTCTCCATTCCAGCCCAGCCCAGCACCATCAGCCCCTGCCCCATCCCATGGAGAGCTGTTGACCTGTACTGCTGCAAGAGTTTAATTATTTTCTTTGTGTCTCTTAACTCTCCATACTTTCAATATCTGGAACTTTATGGAAGAGTCATTGCATACAAGAAAGTTTAGGGATGCCACCTGCTTGAGAAAAGTGACACAGGTGGCTATTGCGTTCTTCCAAGACTTTCAGTATTAAACTCTGCCTTAGAAGGTGCCAGGTTGCCATTTCTACCTTTAGCTGTAGGCATTGGTATAGCTTGTGAAACATGCAAAAGAAAAAAAACCCAGATTAAAATAAAAACAAAAAAACCCAACAAAACAGCAGGAGTTTTCACCACTGTCCTCAAAAAGAGCTGAATCAGGATTGCAGATTTTGTAACATTTCCTGATATGATGTTTTGAACATGGTGAAGGTCCAGAACGTGCAGCCTGGGTAGTGTGGAATATTTGGTCCACACCCTGTAATTTTGGATTAGGGAGTATTGTGTTAATTAAACCATATTTGTGCAATTTTCTTACTCAGAACATTTATGGAGGTTTTTTTCTTAATGAATAATTATAATAAGTACTTAGTTGCTGTGATTACACTGATTTTTATTTTTAAACTATTATTAGTATATTTTGTAAGAACAGTTTAGTTCATGTATATTTTAGGAAAAAAACCCTGGATCTTGTGTTCCAGCTCTCAGAAGGAAAACAACCATGTTACAACACTCAAGTAAATGAAGTGGAAAACTCTAAAAAGCAATTATCTGGTGAGGTCCTCATATAGGCAAAAAAGATCCCAGTAGCTTTTCTGCTAGGCGAAGACACAAAGTAAGGCCCTTGGCCTCATTACCAAATGTTACAATATTCCATCCTTAAATAAATGCACAGCATTAATTCTCTTCTTTAGTCCCAGTCACTCTGCTTCTTGTACCTACGTATTTATTTATCCTTAGTGTTAGCGTGAGGCAGGAAACTGTCCCCAAGAGGATTTGTGGCCCAAATCCAGACATTTTGCAGATTTGGTGAGTTTAGGAGGTTAGTCACTTCCTCTCCTCCCTGCAGTTTATAGAAAGCTGAAGAGGACTAAAGTCCCAAAGATCTGAATTGTTTCTCCAGATTCCTAACTTTCTGCAAAGAGCATAGAGGGAGATTAATTTAGGTAAGTTAGGGATGGTTGGGGTACCTCTAACCACTATTTAGATATCACAAGCATTCTAAAAAAATATGTTCACGTAAGGACTCCAGGAGTCTATTGATACTGCCAGATAAAAGGGGATCAGAACCAAGTGACGACCACTAAGGCCAAGTGGCATTGATTGTCTTGTATCCACAGCACATAGTGCTAAAGCTAGTTGGAGTGGTTCAGAACAGTCAAGGAGCTGCTTCACGGAGAAGTGCTAAGCGTAGACAATCAGCACTCACACTCACTATTCAGACTTCCCTTCCTTATCTATATAAACATACTGTTCCACGGTCTTAGTCCCTGAATTTCTTCTGTCAGAGTGTACATACTCAAAGCTGCTGAGATCTAAGGTGGAGTCTTAAACTGTGTATCAGGTGGGAGAAAATCAGTATCTGAGCCTTTTGGCATCTACTGAGTGACACTATGACAAAAAAACACCTGTTATTCAGAGTTAGGTAGGTGAACTGATTCAAATCTTGAAATAAGGGCGATCTTGACTACAATCCTCCACTGCCTGTGGAGGAGTACATCTCCATAGCCGAGAGTTCATGGTTAAAGATCCCATGTTAAATGAGGCCTGTGCCTAACCTACACTCCCTTTCTTCTGCCTGCCTTGCTTGGATGAGTTATGCAGCTGTTCCCTTGTCTGTTTTACACAAGAGACGTACAGTTCATGCTAGGAACGACACAAGATGTTAAACAAGGATTTGGAGGATTGCAACACTTAAGTGCCTTTGAAGGTATGGAATTGAGCAACTTGCAAGTGTCACTCAGGAGATCTGTGGAAAAACTAGAATTTAATCAGGTCTTCCACAATATAGGAAAGCCTAATTCATTTTCTTCCTCAAACTGGGCCAATTCTGCACCTTCTTTCATACCTCAGACTGGCACTCTCTTCCTTCTTTAGTGCTTCTTCCAGTCCTTGACCCTTCAGATGCCTGTTGTTTCTGGGATCAGAGTAAGAATCAAAATATTGGGCATCAGATAGCTCAAAGGCAAGAGGATGACAAGTGGGAGAAGATATTCTAGTGGCAGAAGTCTGGAGGATATTTTATGTAGCCAGAGTCTGAAAGAGTTTCTGGTGATCCTGTCACCACATTTCATTATTAATGTCCATGTTACATTTATAGATGTCTTCACATGAGAGGCTGATATAGCAGTCAGTTATCTTGGCCAGAAATTCTGAGATCCTTTTCAAGAATTAAAACTAAGGGAAACGTGACTATGTGAACTCAGGGCAGTTCACTGAGGTCAGTGAAAATAAGTAACAAAGTATCATTCCAGTAAGGAAGCAAAGAGAGCAAGAGGATTACTACTGCAATACAAAAGAGAATAAGGAGAATATTAGGAAACATGCTACTGTGCAGAAAAATAATAATTACTCTGGAGAAAGCCAGACTTCTTTGTAGAAAAAAAACCTAAAAATTAGGGAATGATAAGGAAAGGCAGTATGAATGGCTATTAGTAAGAGAGGAAAACTTATAGTGGGGTATAGAAAGAGAACTATTAGTCATATAGAAGGAGGATCTATCTTAAATAAAATAAATTTATTTTGACTTTTAAAAGGTTAAATAGTAGTAGAAAAGAGAACAGAAACTTGGAAAAAAATGGGGATTTTTTTGTGAATATTAATGGCTCATTTGAAAGCCACCAGAATATTTCCTAAATATTTCACTCATTTCTGTAGTTTTTTTCTCTTCCCCTTTTAAGAAAACCTAAATAGGGAATAAAATTTAGAATTCATCACAGAAGCCACACTCTTAGATACTTGAGACTCTTGACTGATTGTATTTGTGAGTCCCTCTGAGAAAAACACCTGTAACAGTGAAAAACTTCACCTTACAGATAAGCATCACATCTGGCTCTGTTTTGTAATTCAGAATCAAATGAGATATTCAAACAAATAGCATACTTAAGTTTCATTCAGCTGTGTTCATGAAAAAACTCTTTGTGACTCCTTTAATTAATACACTCAGTTTGAATACACCTGTCTCAGTCTCTAGGGGTAGAGATCCCTTATCCACTACATACATGATAAGAGGCACACCTACATAGCAAATAAACTTTGGAGTGCCAAACAGCTAGCAGCAATCAGAACATCTGCATACAAGGCCTACCCTGCCAAATATTAGCATCTCATAATTTTCTTTAGTCAAACTACTCTTCAGACTAACCCAAAGTGAAGTGAGTTGAAATGACAGAAGGATGCCTGCAGAAGGCTCCACAGTGGAACAACTGAGCAAAAGAGAAAGAAAAAAATTCATAAAGATCAACTTTCTCCTGTTTACCCCTAGAACTGCTGCTCTCTTCTGCTGAGTTGTGACATTTTACTCGCCATAGCTGGGAGGGGATCATCAATAAGAGGCAGAAAGCTCATTTTACTCAGTTTAATTCTAGGTGTCAGGATTGAATAGAATGAATCAGACTCCTTGATATTACATGAAATACCTAATTTTAATAAGGATGTAAAACCAAAAGACTGTGATCAAACTTAAAGCACATCTAACCTTGTATCCTGAACATGACCCAAACAGGAAGTGCCTACAGAATAGTGTAAGAAGAGAAAAAATATTTTCTTGAGTAATCCCTGAGACTACAGTAGACTTTAGCTTACTGATAAAGAGCATTTTGTGCTAAACAGCTTTAAAAAGATTTTTTTTCAAGAATTCAGTAAATAAGTAGCAGAAAGCAATTCTGTAGCTTAACTGCGTAAAAGCACACCTCCTTTTGTTTTGCATCTGGTTTTGCCTCTTTTATTTTTTTTTTTTTAATTTTGCTCTGAGGGGCAATAATCTCATTCCTGTATTAGAAAAAAGAACAATTCACCTCTATCATGCTATTTACTGAATTCTGTCACGTCTTACCTCAGCAGTCTCTCTTGCACGATAAAGTATTTAATACAGTTCCCAACATTATGTTTGCTATTCTGGCTGTTATTCAGAGCACATCCTCATGGTACTGCCTATTCTGACCAAAGTCTCTCACCACTCAGATTCCTGACTGATAACAGCTCAGAACTCCAGCAATTTTAGGACTGATTTATTCTATGTATATAACTTATATTTTCAGATAAAAAATATCGCATAGTCATAAAATGTCATAAGACTTTCCTGTGATTCTTCATACTCAGTTTTTGTATTTCCTACCTGAATAACTTTTTATTATCCCTAAATGCGTCAGTTTGTTACTCCTCTTCTTTGCCTAGTCATTACAATTTTGCTGACCTCCATGATCCCCAGCATAAATCTGTGCAGAATTCCCCTGCTGCTGTTCCAGCTTTGTTAAAATTATTTTAAAAAGTGATTACTTCCTTTTGCCATCTGTTAGCTATCTTTTGTGCAGTTCTTCGTTTAAGTATTTTCCTTCTCATGCTTTACCACTTTGGTATCTTCAGAACATTTGATGGACAATAATGTTGAACAATTTTTCAAGTTTTTTTCAAACTTTCTTCAAAGAAAACTCTGGGGGATGACTTTCCTTGACAAAGGGGAGGCCTTTATTAACTCTTCCCTGGCATTTACCTATTTCCTTGAGTTAAGTTAGAACAGAGTTCGCATCTTCTCTCAGCTTCAAATTACAAAGATGTTTTCTGGGTACTAGGACTGGTATCAGACTGCTTGGTTAAATTCTTGCATAGGGACCTGGGAGACTGGATATTCAGAAACATGGACATTCTTCTAAAGAAAATTCAAATCATTTAACATTTGAAATAAAGTTCTCAATTTCAGCTACTTAAATTCTATGTAAGAAGCTAAGAGCAAGAAACAGGAGTAATCCTAGAGTCAGTTCTTCAAATTCTGACATAGGACTGGATTATAAATTAGATTTTGATGCTTTCAGGCTCCGGAACAGACCATAGGAGTGTGATTTGTTATGCTGGGATATACATCTTTGTGATTGGGATGAACCTAAGCCCGTGTGCCAGGTTGTTGTGCTCTTGACAAAAGTACTTTCCTTTTGTGTGGGAGTTTGGTGGTTAAAGATGCAATGTTAGAGAGTGGAGATCAAAGTTAAGGTTCTTTCTGAGCCTGTCTCATTTCACTCTTTGCTATCCAAAATGCCATGGTGTGGAACAGCAGGGGGGAAGCTGGGACTTAACTGTCATACAGCCAAGTCAAAATATTCTGTAGACAAGAATCCAAGATTTTAGAATAGCTATGAAGAAGTTCACCTTCGCAAAAGAAGAGGTGGTTACTAATAGGAGATTATTGTCTATTTTTACTGCCTTATCAAACCTTTCCCAGTTTTGCATTGCTGTAAGTTTCCTTCCCTTTTAAATTTTCTGTGCAGCTTCCCTTTCAGATCTCTGCTCATAGCAGCTGTCTTCTTTGGCTGTAAAACTACTGTGCATAGGTGTAAATGTTGAGGATTCTTGTATTTTTTGATGAAATTTTCATTAAGGTACATGCTTATGTGTCTGGGTTACTCTCATCATGATAAAGTGCAGTAACTTCCAGTTGAATTTGTTATATCTTGCTTTGTAGCCAGGCCTCTCCTCTGTACCTCTTACTCTTTCCTTCCTCCCTTCTACCTGCCTGTCTGGACTGGTGCCCAGCATCACTTACTATGGTTTGAAATGTGCCCTGGATTTCCAGTGGTGCAGGTGCACTTTCCCAGAAAACTACTCATTGCCACCGGGAGACTGAAAACCTGGCAGATGCCATCAACCAGAAGAGCTCTGCTCAGTGATTTTAATTGCAGGTCTAAAGTTATGATTTGTTTCTTCTGTATGCTTTCAGTTGTTGGTGAACTTACTGTAACCATTTTATCTCACTGATTTAAAATAGAACAATATTATCTTAACCCTCTACCTATATAATTTGGTCTGAATTCTAAACAATGGATTAATCTTCTGCTGTTTTGATTTCTTTCTAAGACCAGAGCTATAAAAAATAAATGCTCCAGAGCTTTTCTGCACTGCATTATTAAAAACTTCTACTCCACATGAAGTAGAATAAGGTGAAAGCTCTTGACAATGACATGGAATACTGTAGGGTAACACCTACCCATCCTGCCTCAGATAGGGAATTTTTGTTAATCATTTGTAATCATGTTTTTCCAGACTATATTTCAATTCTGAGAGACTTTGAACACTTTTTGTTGTATCATTTCTCAAATAAACTCCTGTTGCCAGAGAGGATTTCAGGACTTTGCCTTACAATAGATCTAAATAAATGAAGTGAGGATTTGTTTGGGTGTATTAAGTTGATATTCTGACCGCATTGGAAAAATCCCAGTTACTCACTGCACTAGATGTTAGTCTTAACTATTGTAGTTTGAAGCTTCTGCTGCAACCAAAAAGAAGATATTTTCCTGTACACAAGGGACACAAGGACATATTGATATATTTCTCAAAATGTGATTGTATTTATTGCACCAGTTTTGGTGTATACAAGCAGAGTGTATGGGATTACTTAAATTTTTTTGTTGTATAATTTAGCATAGAAATCACAATTTAGACACCCCAAATAAAATTTTAGTTTCAGTAATTGCCCTCAGCTCTTCCTGAAGTAAAAATGTGCCTAGCTTCTCTTTACCAGTCTCACCTGAATACCAAATAGACTCGTTATCCATAGATCGTTTAACTAAGCTTTCAGTTTTCTTCAAACCTAAATACAGTACAAACTACAGCAAAGTGGCACTTCTCATCTCCACCTCCAATCTCCTTAACTCATACATATTCAGAGGTGACCCCAGCTGCAGATAAAGCTCAAACTGTGCTGGACCACCCTAATAGCATTAACCCTTCATGCTTACTATGAGAGTGAAAGAATCTATTAAGTCAGTTTTTGTTCTACCTTACTCAAGTGGTTTCTTCATCACAGATATCAGGAAAATGATGATTTACAGTGGGTGTGTTTATGTGGGAGGGAAGGAGGGACAGGATTTGCAGTCATTAGTCAGAGATGTCCGTTCACCCCAACTTTCCTATTCAGACAAAGGCATGACTTGGGATATTAGGAGAAATGGTTTGCATGATGTGGAAATTTTGTGGCATACTCAAATGTTTAGTGCTGTTGAGCAGTTCAGGTAAGCCTTAGTTTAGTTAAATAAACACAATAGGAGAGTTTGAAAAAAGTAATGATGACAGTGGCATATAATGAAAAACAGAGACTCCCAGAAGCACTCATGACATGACAAAATGAGTATGACTTCAAAATCCTGTTCATTCCCTTGTCCCTTACACCAAGATTTACAATGAAAACATGCACATACCTATTTATCACACAAGGCTGCAAGATAATCTTTTCAAGACGCTTGCAAATAGTTGTATTATCATCAAAATTAGCATGAATTGTGATAATACATTTATGAATACACTTGCCTAATTAAAATATAAGTAAATACTTCTTGACAATGGTTTTATTTCTGTTAGAAGGTTTTTTTCCACTTAAACACAGCCTACACTGAAGATGTTAAATTTCAGCTACTGTGTTTATAGGTTTGTTTCAGCTGCTGTTGAATTATTCTATCATAATTATTCTATTTAAATAGGACTATGTTAAATCACCTACATGAAGTAATTACTGATTTAGGCAGCAATTGCAAATGAAAATTTCTTATTGCTAGATGCTAGAAAATAAGCAGTTAGAAATAAGCAGTGCACAAGAAAACAACTGAGAAATCCTCCCTCACACTTGATCTCATCCTCTTGACTGAGACAAGGTCAGGGCTGTCTGCTTCATGATTAAGGGCTCTCTTCCTTGTTTTGTTCATGTAATTCTCCATGCAGAGAAACCCTGTGACACTGGGGAATCACCAACAGAACATTTGTCTCAATCAGCGTTTTGTAATTGGATTCAATTCACTTACTTTAATTCAAAACAATTTAAAAAAATAACTGGTTCCTTAGATGCTGTTGAAATGACTGTGATCTCCAGAACATTTTCCTACTTTTTCAGTTAGATTATTGCCAGAAAATCAGTGCAAGGTTAGAAGAATCATAAATGCTAATCCACCAAAACAAGGCTGTTTATAGAGCATTTATTATGATGATTTCCTGCATTTGTGATTAGGAATCTGTAGGAAAAGCAGTTCATTTTCAAGGACGTTCAGAAGTGGTGTCCAAAAGTCTTTGCAGTAAAAGAAAGTAAGTTGAAACACAGAACCTCACACTGAAATGTAACTGATCTTCAGTGAAATAAAATGAGGGAATCTGCTTCTCCAGGCACTTTCTGGAAGTCTCTAATAATGTATTTTAAGTAAACATATGTGCCTTGTTTAAGAACCTCTAAGACAGCAATGCCTCTTGTAATTTCTTCTTCATTTCCTTACAAACAAACTGTAAAACGCTGATTCCTTTCTGTATATACTTCTCAAATTATTACCACTCTGTTAGAGTTATGGAAAAGATGAAATGTAGTTTAAAACTATTTCTTCTCATGAGCTATTATAATAATAATGTATTTTAATATTTAAAACATAGTTACCAGAATTCCCACGAATATTTATAACGTCTTGCAAAAATCGGAAATTTACAACATACACAACCCCACCACATCCCCTAGGAATAGTAAATTAACCTCACTAGAATTTGGAGACTGGTTTCACTGCAAAAATGATTGTTTTCTTCTTCTTCAGATTTTTTGCTATAGCTATAATAGTTAGAAACTTTTTTCAGAAATGAAAGCCGAGATACTCATACTAGCACTTACATGTGACTCTATAAAAAGGAGTTTAACCATGCCAAACATTCTAAGAGTCACAGTAAAATGATGAGCCCATTGTGTAATGCTGATTTCGTAAAAGTCAAAGTTACCTGAAATGTTTCTGTTAGTTGACTGTTTCATATGTCCACAATAATATTTCTGTTTTCACTTTTTTGGGTTCACATGACAAAGTTTTTGTAACTGAGGAAGGGGAGGCCTCAAGGGTGGCTTCTGTGAGAAGATACCAGAAACTATTTCCCATGTCCTGAAAGAGCCAGTTGCAGCTGGCTCTAAAATGGACCCATTGCTGGCCAAAGCTGAGCCAGTCAGTGATGTTGGTAGCTTACATACTTAAGATATACTTAAGATACTTAAGAAAGGGCAAAAAACAGCCATGCAATAGCTGTGAGAGAGAGGAGTGAGAATATGTGAGAGAAATAACTCTGAAAACACCAGAGTCAGTGAAGAAGGAGGGAGAGGAGGTGCTCCAGGAGATTCCCCTGCAGCCAGTGGTGAAGACCATGGTGACACAGGTTGTTCCCTGCAGCCCATGAAGGTTAGCGATCGAGCAGATATCCAGCTGCAGCCCGTGGAGGACCTCACACCAGAGCAGGTGGATGCACCCAAAGGAGACTGTGACCCCATGGAGAAGCTGCACTGGAGCAGGCTCCTGGCAGGAGCTGTGGCCTGTGGAGAGAGGAGCCCATGCTGGAGCAGGTTTGATAGCAGGACTTGTGACCCCACAGGGGATCTGTGCTGGAGCAGCCTGTTCCTGAAGGACTGAACTCCATGAGAAAGACCCATGCTAGAGCAGTTTGTGAAGAACTGCAGCCTGTGGGAAGGACCCATATTGTATAAGTTCATGAAGGACTATATCCCATGGGAGGGACTGCAAAATGGAGCAGAGGAAGAGAGTGAAGAGGAATTAGTGGCAGAGATGAAGTGCTGTGAATGGACCACAACCCCCATTCCCCATCCCCCTGTGTCACTCAGGGGGAGGAGTTAGGAGAGTTGGGATTGAAGTTGAGCCCAGGAAGAAGTGTGCGGGGAGTGGGGGAGGAAGTTGATTTTGGATTAGTTCTAATTTCTCATTATCCTACTCTGTTTAATTTGCAATAAATTAAATTAATTTCCCTAGAATGATTCTGTTTTGCCTGTGACAGTAATTAGTAAGTGATCTCTATGTCATTATCTCAACCCATGAACTTTTCATTGTATTTTCTTCCCTTGTCCAATTGAGGAGGGGGAGTGATAGAACAGCTTGGTGAGCACCTGGTGGCCAGAAAAGGTCAACCCTTGCTTAGTTTTTTATTTCACTTGTTATTTTCAGTGTCTCTTTTGAATTTTCTCCTAATTTCCTTCCACAGCATAGTCATGCTTGAGAATTGTTAGTCTATTTGCTGTAAAGTCTCTTGAGGCTGTTCAGATAATACTTAAGTCTGGTTCTCCCTTATTAATGTCAGACTTTACCCTTTTACATACTCTTTGGAGTTGAAAATTGCCTCCCAGCTTTCCTACAATTAGGTATTGTTTATACATGCCTGGAACAAAATGATTAAAAATGAAAAGAGAAGCCAAGTATCTTTGGGCTACTGGGCTTTGAATAGTCATTCTTGGCACCTATTTAAGTATGACTTGTGCAACGTCAAGATCTGTCTCAATCTCAATATGTTTCTTGCTTGACTTCTTACTTTCCGACACCGCATCAGCAGCTGTTCTTCCCACAATTCCTGCCAGAGCCATTAGAGACCCAAAGTGCATGTGTGGCTCCAAGTCCTCACAAAGTGAAAGAAGCATTCTTGTAACATTTTGTTAAGCATCTTCCTAGTTCAACAAGGATCAGTGTCTGCTACAGCTGCCCAGTAGGGCAGATAGTCTTTGAGTACAACATACAGACATTTCCATTCTTCACACAAAAGTCTGCATTCTGACACTAATAATAATGCAAATATCAGAGGATTTTGAATGCAAGTTGTTATTTGGGCTTCTCACTAATTAGAAAGTCTGCATTTTCCATAAAGGAAAAGTTCATTTAGTTGTTTAAGTTTGCAAGCATTGAAATTAAAGAATGTTTATTCAAGATATAAATAGATCAAAGTCTTAATGCTGGTCAATTCACAGGGGAATGCTGCCAGATCTGTGAGGTTTGCATCTCATATATAAAAACTTAAAATCTACAAGTTGTAAATAGTAAATTCACGTATTAAGTTGTTAAGGTTAATGGCATCTTCTGGTGATATATCTGCAACTTGATTTTTAAAACAATGTTATTTGAGTGGCTTTATTTATTTAGAGTATGTCTTCTACCGAGTTTAGCTTCAGACAGAAGGGTGTGAGAGCTCATCATGAGCTAATAATATAGTTTTCTTGAATTTTACATTACTTTCTCATTCTTGACAGAAAAAAAAGTTCCAGTTCTTTGAGGCAGCAGTCTGTGCCTGAATTGTGATATCACACCTTCTTTCATCCAGCAATGTGCATGACTTGCTGCACCTTCTTATGCCCTTGAAGATATATTTTGTAAATCAGGAACACCCAAGATGTGCTCCAAGAAAGGAAATGCTGAAACATATGGGGGATATACTGGAAGTCAGAGCTTGTTCAAAAGAAGTAAGGCATGCTTAACTTTATATTTTCATCAAAAGGTGTTTCAAAGACTTGTGTTTGAAAAATACAAATGAGAGGTCAAAGAAATTAAAGATAATTAAGGTCTTCTGAGAGTAAAAAACCCAAATATTAAGAATCTTTCCAGTAGGAGTGGAGATAAACACTGTGAGCATCCTGCTGGGAACACTCCAGCTCACTCTGATGGACAAAATTCTGGGCTATATGGCTAAAAATGTGACAGAAAGACTTTTTGCTTCTGTTTCAAGAGACAGCAGAGAACTACTATCCAGCTGACCAAACTAAACCTGAGATTTATATTTTCTGATGACTAAAAGATATTTGGGTAGATTAAAATAATTTAAAATGACAACTTTATTTTTCTCTGCGTAGACACTGGATAAACAAACATGCCATTTCCATTTTTATGCAATCGACAATTATTTTAGTAGGTTTTTTGCAATATTAATCTCTCTGTTCTGGAGAACGTGGTAATTTCAACTAAAAGGGATCTGCTTTCCCAAAGGACAAATAGCAGTCTTCATGAATCAACTCTGTATGTTTGAAGGCATCCAGTATAATCTGTGACTTCCAAAAATAGCATCTTTAGTATTCACCTACATTGGGATATTGCAATGTTTGGCTTACAGAAATAGAGCAGAGAAGCTGTTTTCAGTCATGCTGAGACTGAAAAAATAAAAAGGAAATAAATGGGCTTTATCTCTGAAAAACTGAAGAACATCATAGAACAACTGATTTCCTCCTTCCTTTTATTTATGTCACTTTATTGCTTCTCTGCTGTAAGTCTTTTTGGACTCCTGTGACCTGTCATTTGGTCTGGCCCCTACTTCTGGCTTGCTCCAAATGTGTCCAGACTCAGAGAAGAGGACAATTGCTGCCACAAAATCTGGGCATGTAGGCAGCAGGTCCAGACAACTGGACTAGGAAGCACTCCTGTTCTGACACTTGGCTTTGAGACACAGGAATTTCCAGTCTCACCACCTGGACTCAACACTCTCCCAGCTTCCCCGCAGGCTCTGCAGGGATTCGCTGTGAACACTCAATTACATGAGTAAATATGGCAGGGGTGGGTTGTCATTAAAGAAGGAGCTACGTCACTTTGTAGTTTCCAAATTCAGACTAACTTTTAACTCCTGAAGTTGCATAGGAAGTATTAACACTGTATAAATTTCTCTTTACATTTTTATTCACTACTCTAAAGACTGTCAGGCTCTGTGTTAACAAAAAAGGAGATAGAACACTACATTCAAGGGCTCTGAATCTTTATCAACTCTACAAAAGTTCATTTCCCATGTCACTGAACACTTCAGGAGATATTTTGATTTTTAATTTAAAAAATAATCTTGCTATCCTACTGTTTTACTTGAATTGTAAAAGTTGCAATGTACAGCAAAGACAAGTTCAGCGCTGTTTTCTGTTGTAGTTTCTGAACAAAAATGCAACATACTGCAATATCTCACACCTTTTCTTGTTATTAGAGATGTCACACAGAAAGACATGTGGCAAATATTTGTCAGTGTAATACTTTTTCATATGACAGCTTCTTTATGTGCCTCTAAAACTGCTTGAAAAAAACACAGATTTGGATTCCATCAGCACTTTATGCATTGCAAGCAGAGAGTGTTTGGCAAGTATTAATTGTTTAGTTGTGTATTAAATTAATTTTTACTGATTACAATTAGGTGAACTAAAAATATCAGAATAAATGAAATTAAAGAAATTAATAAATTAGATAGGACAATTTCATGAGCTTTTTCAGCTGTGATGACATTCACCCTAAGCAAAACCTCGGAACAATGCCCATAGGCTGCTTAAATTCAAGTTATGTCATTGTATCAAGTTTTGCTAACTGCACTCACTTTTTCAGGATGAAACTCACTCCATAGCAATTAAACCTCAGAATCAAATAAGTTCCAACTACAAAATGAGGATAAGACCTGGTCAGATAAAGCTTATATCAGCATTTTATGTATTTCTGCTCCCTTCTAATGCATCTTGAATATAGATTGTTTCTGAAATTCTGAAAATCCTTCAAGATCTTTGAAGTGCATCTTTGCATGCCTTTTGGGGGCTATAATATAGAATAATACTTCCTCATTTTGTCTTAATAAGAAAGGAGAAATGTCATCTCTCACTGGGAAATATTTTGAGATAAATTTTTGCTGATGAGTAGACACACATTGCAGGTAACTCATGGGAACTACTTTTAATTTATCATATAGTGATGATGAGACGACTTATGTCCTAGAAAGGCATATTTTTCGCTGTTGATAATGAAAGCGTTTGAGTAGACAGATGTCTACAATGAAGACGACAAAATGTGGAAAGATGAATCCTATCCAAAATGGCAGTTCATTTCTTATGTTCCACAAAATGCGTATTGATTCAGAATGCACTAAAGATTTTTCAGGGAAAAAATGCTAGGGTCTGCTGCATGATTTTCACTGGTTTGTGTGTTTTTTTGAATTAAGATTTGTTAACTTTTAGTCCTGAAAAAATTACTAAAGTTCACACACAGGAAATAATGCACTAACTCGGTTCTCCTAGCATGCTGAAGGGCTGCACATCACATTCAAAACAGGGAACAATAGCAGCATGAAAATTTCCTGGAGTAAGGTGGAAGACATGACATATATAGCTAAAGATAGGTTTACACTGGATTTTGATCATTAGACTTGTATGATACAAACAAGATATGTTTTCAGATGATACAGAGAGATCTGGAAGTTAAATTAGGTTATGTGTTGAGTCTATACATTTGAAGTTGGTCTTGTCCTGCCTGTAGAGTATGAATTACACATGAAGTAGTGAAATGGTACTTACATGATTAGTTCTAAAAGTGGAAATCTGTTCATGGATTAATTTCATCGTAAGAAAAGGAAGCTTGCATAGTAACCACATTAAAAAGGCCATAGCACCTCAGAAAGCACCTCAGCTTAAGCAATACACTAAGTGTAGTGACATACCAAAGAAATAGATCCATATTACTACCTCATTCTTCAGGTGAGGAACCTGAATGGTATGAAAAGTATGCTTTGGTTAAGGCTGTGTGGGGCATTGTAACATGATTTCAAAGGTCTGCGTAAGCCCATATACTCCCAGCCACATGCATTTCAGTGAGACATACATGGAAGTTTCCGATGAAAAGGTAGTATTTTTCAGGGTGTGTGCATGATGGAAAATTGCAATAGGAAAGGTTGCAAGAGGCAAAAGCTACACACAAAGTCTCAGGAGACATTCTTTGATATGACAACAAGGCACATGCACATGTGTTCATGTATACATGCAAATGTGCATAAATGTTTAAATATTTGTTGGGTCAAAAATGAAATCTTATTGCCTTTAGGGAAGAGGGCCTTCACATTTTACTTAGGCACAGGAAAATAAAATATCCAGAGATAAATATGTTCTCATGTTTACTATGCACGAAAAACTACTCTCACAAGCCTCACCAATACATGAGGCAACATATGCCTGTCATACCACATGACATAAAACATGACACATCTCATTACTTGCAGATGAAGAATCCAAATAGCAGGATCTGCTGTCTCCAAATGGCAAAAAAGTTGCCTTTTACTAGGTTTTCTTATAAGCCTAATGGACGAGAGCTCTCTGCCAGGAAAGCTATTGGGAGCCCATAAAAAATTGTCACTGCAGTTATTTCTGATTGTTATAAGGAGATTTGTACACATTACTTGAATGTGCATATAGACACTATTAAAGTATGTTATGTTATAATCACAGACACATTAAAACTATAGGCAGAGACATGGTAGGTAAACTGATAGATATCCGTGGTGTTTGATCAAGATACTGGCTTGGTCCCTTGGGCACACGGACTTTGAAAAATACAGTGTTCACTAAGACCCAGAATGTGTAACTATTACTAAAACAGTTCTCACACACAGAAGTACAGTGGAAAAAAACCCTTCCCTATTGCGCAAAGGTGCAATGCTGAGATGAGCATTTCAGTCTGCACATCCAAGACTTTAAGAGGTACTGTGCTTAGAAGAGCCAGATTTATCCTCTGAGAGGAGGTGGGCCGACAGTCTGATAGCAGGGCTTAGGGAAAGGAAGAGAAGTCCGTGTCAAATTCTGGCAGCTACAAAAAGAATTGTGAAAGATAGAGTGGCCAAAAACTAGCTAGAAAACTAGCTAGAAAACCACTAACAGAGCAGAATGCAGCATGGAAGAAATGTTTGCCAGAAGCTGTTGGGACTGAGCATTTATATGTCTGTAATTCTGTGGCTGTTAGTACCCAGAAAGTCTTGGGAGTGT
>NW_010192880.1:21844-54127 GCF_000695765.1 Mesitornis unicolor | reverse complement strand
GAATCCTCTCCAATACCATTTTGGGAATCTGATAAGTGACTATTGTTACTTTTTTACCTAAAACAGAGAAGCCTGAGTGTAATTATACCAAGGGTGTGCATGCCACCACAAACATGCCTGGGGTGTTCCATGTTGTGATGGTGTGTTTATAATTCTGTAGTCTTTATCCTATGTAATTTTAAGGATTGTTTTTAAATGCTAAGCACTAACAAGTGCCTTGACTTCTCAAAGTATAAGAAAGAGGTGAAGGATATATCCCATTTCCTTTCTAGCTGCTGTGGGGTGGAAGGAAGGGCACGGCACTGGTTTTGGTAGTCCAGTATGTCTGCTCAGCCACTGAACCTGTCTGACTCTGCGTTCAGAGAAGTTTGAGTTGTTCCCAGCCTCATTTCAGGTCCTTTGTCAGGTCCCTTCTCAGTTCTGGTGCAGGTAAGTCAAGGTTGAGGTTTTCTTTTCCTTATCTGGTGTGTCTGCTTCTTTGTGTATGGGTGAAGCTGTTCAATATTAATTTTCTTAGGAGTGGGAGGACTTCAAAAAGAGTTCTGAATGAGAGCTGGACAGTGAAAAGATAATGGGCAGGAGCACCATGGGCTTTGCTGTTCTGAGGCTTTACGAAGGAACACAAACAAGAACATGTTACGGGATTAAGGTGCCGAACTTAAATTATTATTTATAATTAGTCTTTTCAGATAAGATTCATCTGTGTACTGAAAAGCACTGATAAATATGGCTTTAAGTTACAGTCAGATTTTGATTAACTGATAGTGCAAGAAGGTTATATACCAGGAGTTCAGGCTGAGCAGGAAGAAGGGAAGTAGGAGAGGAAAGAAAAAGGTATAATGGGAAATTTTAAGAAATATAAATGTTAATGCCAGGGGACAAGGACAGAATTGATGTAAACCTGTACATTCTGGAAGTGAGGAAAAAAATAGAAGATAATTAAATGGGGGAGGAGACAGACCAGAGAAGATACTTGATGGAGGAGTGCCTGCTGAGATGATAGGGTGGAAGATGGGAGAGATACAGAGAGAGCTGGAGGAGGGAGGAGGTTCTTGGGGAAGGAAACAGGAGTGAAAGGAAGCACATGTAGAAAGGAAGGCAGAAGGGAAGTGTGGCACAGGCTGGAGGCTGCAGCTGCGAAATCCACACGGGAAGCAATCAACAGGATTCCAAAAAGACCAAAGGTAGAAAAACAGCATTTATATAAGAGAATAGGTCAGAAAATATCCAGATTAATGGAAATTTCAGGATTTTTTTTGTTTCCTACCTTTCTCTTGTATCTTTTTTTTCTGTCTAATTTTAAAGAAGCAGAAACTTCATAGAAAGCCAGGTAAAGAGGCTTATGCCATGGGATGCCTCGAGTTAGTACGGGTGGGACATATCTTTATAGCTCCTGTCATAGCAACTCACCTCAGGGTCCTGTTAACCCTCTGTGGCAGCTTTTAACTTAATTATGAAAGGCTTTGGCAGATAGGCTGCCCACTGGTGCTATTTGTTGTAACTGTCTGGAAGGAGGTGCCTCATTCTGCTGTTCAAATGAAAAAAAAATGCATTGCTTAAAACTTTAATACTTTTTAAAAAGCATTTTAAAAGTTCATCACTTCTATGATAAAAGGATCTAGCAAGGATCCAAAACAGCAGGCAGAGGAAGCAATAGCACTGACAGTTGGCTCAGATGTTCATTTAAACAAGAAAGTTCTGAACAAAAGTCTGTGGAAATCATAAGAGTCCCATGAATTTGAACAGCTGTGATCCCTCATTCTGACCTGTCTCTGTTCTTTGGGTAAATAAATATAGTAAGTCCAAATCTAAAAAGTTGTGTCTAGTATGAAACTCCTTACTTAGCTTCCAGTGTGTTGTGAGGATTAACTGGGATTAGACTATGTTTGCAAGGGGTTATTGCAAAGAGGAAAGTCAATTAAACTTATTCTGGATTTGCAACAGGGACCCTGTGCATTGCCACAAGTACTGGGCTATTGCAGAGGGTAAAGAGATGAGGGGCAGAGGCTGGTGTTGAAAGAACTTTGTGAAGCTGGTCTCTCTTGCAAAGCATAAGTGTGAAAGGCTATTATCTTTGTCTCAGAGATCTTATAATTCCTTATCTCTTGAGACAGCTTAGCTACCAAGCACTTCAAAAGGTCTCTGCAACTTTCTCTCTGTGATGAAAGATCAACTGGCTTGTAGGACATTGGGCAGCCAGGGTCTCTATAGGGTTGCTGCCGCAACTTGATTTTTCTGTGAATAAGGAGGTAACTTAGCAGACTTTTCTTCAACTATCCAGTTGCTGGTGGCAAGAGCAGTGAGAGCAGCTCTCCCTCCCTAGAGGTATGTGGCCCTACTCCTGGGCTAAATGCAGTTTCTCAGCACACAGTTGGATATTTTATTTGTTTCTTGTGAGCATACTACTGCACTTGACTGTTTATAGCTCTAAGAAGAGTCCTTTCACTAAAATTTGGAAAATTTTAGTTGTCAGTAAATATGCTGACAATAAAATTATTTCACATGCATATTAATATGTTGATAATATTTAATATATTGCTAATATTTCACTTCACATTGCAATTAAAAATTAATGTATTCATATTTTAAACTGTAACAAGTGTATCTAATAATTTGTCTGTGAATCATTATCTTACATATAAAAGTCTGTTATAGAAAGGATTATATAAATTTATTATAAAAATAAATGCGAATGAAGAGAAATCAATTGTATGGCTGATCATATAATGCATGTTTTATAAGCATGTTATAGATGAACATCTGATAATACTGTAGTAATTATTAATTATGGGAAAAGGCATATATCTTAATTTCTGTGTAGATTTAAAATTATAATTCACATCCAGTGAAGATACTGTTGTAACAAATCTTAAATTAATTTTGATATGTAAGTCCTGAGACCAACGCAATAAATATAGCATAGCCATGTGAATAATAATAACTTGTTCTATTTTAGTGATCTGATTCTTTTTAATAACTGATACAACTATAATGTTAACCCAGTGATTTATTTTTTTTACTTGGCAAAAATGACCTATTCATTCAAAATGTGTAGTCTGTAGTTGTCTAATTTTGGGGTTTTTTTCTATCCTTGAGCAATACTTTGGAAGCATTTATATAATTGGCACAACCAGGAAATTGATCATAAATACAGATTTTTTTCACTTAAATTATTATATTTTGAAAATACTTTTTGTGTAGCTGATTGTTATATGCATATTTCTCAGTGATAGCCAATGACAGGACAAGGGGCAATGGGTGCAAGCTGGAGCATAGGAGGTTCAATCTAAACATGAAGAAAAACTTTTTTACTGTAAGGGTTACGGAGCACTGAACAGGCTGCCCAGGGAGGTTGTGGAGTCTCCTTCTCTGGAGACATTCAAAACCCGCCTGGACACGTTCCTGTGCGACCTAGTCTAGGTGATCCTGCTCTGACAGGGGGGTTGGACTGGATGATCTTTCGAGGTCCCTTCCAATCCCTAACATTCTGTGATTCTGTGATTCTGTGATTCTGTGATATTTCTGTAACATGGTTCCATTTGAAAGAATACTGCCATATTTTAGCATCAGAAAATGACAATCTGAGAAGTTCAGGGTATCATTAGTTTTCTGCTTCATTCACTGCTAGTGCTCAGAAATCACATCTAGTAGTTTTTCTACTGTTTTGTTCTTCATAGTTGTTAATGTTTTATAATATGCAATAATGCACAAATTTGCCTCATACCTCAAGACCTCCTGCTGCTGCTAAGTTATCTATTGTGGCAAGGGTGATTTTATTTTTCAGTTTTGTGTGTGTGTGTTATCCATGTTTATACTTTCATTGTAGTAATTTTATACATTCTTGAGAAAAATATGAAAAAAGGAAAAGTTATTTTTTTTTGTCACACGCACAAGAAGAGCACATTAACACAGAATAAAGAAGAGAAGAAAACATCCTTTGGAACAGGAAAATTTGTATAATAAAGGTTTTGTATAAATAAATAATTAAATAAAGCCTAGTTAATCAGATTCATAGGGAAAGGCTGCACAAGGTAAAAAACTCCATGACAGTCGGTGCACATTTTCTTGAAACTGTCTTGAGTGTTGCTCCCTCACCCAGACAGGTAGGCAAGACCCTCATGGTCTGTACCTCTGCTGCCAGCTGGAGGGGAGAGTTGGCTTTTCTGAGAGTGTTTCCATCAGCTCCATGCTGCCACTGCTGTAATCTCTGAGATTTTCCCTGAGGGAGAAAGCTTAATGAGGAAGGGCTCTGGCCTGTATTAATTCTTCAGATGATTTTCTATGTCATCTTTTATTTTTGTAAAAAAACATACTTCTCACTGACAGAGGCCTAGATCTCCTGGTGCTATCCCAAGCACCATTTAGATTCTCAAAGTGGGGCTGGGAAACTGTCCCAGGACATGGGACTGGGTAAGGAATACTTTTTTCTTGTGCTGACCTGATGAAGAGCAGCGTGTTTTTTTCTGGCAGTGGGCTCATGGTTTGTCTTTAATACCTTGTGTTTGAGGCTGCAACCAAAGTTCTGGGGAAGATCTTCTGCATGTCGCTCAGACCAAGGACAAGTCTCCAGGTCTGGAATGTGTGAAGTGAAAGAAAAGGGTATCAATTATTTGATAGGCCTCCAATTCTTGAGAAGTCACAAAAAAGTTGACCTTAAACCCACCTCTTCATTAATTGGAAAAATACCCTGTACGTGTGTTGTTCTTAATTATTACACAGACAAAATTATGGTGTAGCTGGTACACAAAAGCTAATGTAAGGACTACCCAGTCATTCATCAAAGCCACTGCCATTGTCTGTTTGGGCTGATTCACTGTGTTGACTATGTCTCAACCAGGTATTGCACCAGTGGAGGAATTTTGAATTACTGCATTATTTTGTGACTTCTGAGCCAAGGAGAAGAGTTTTGCAAGAAGCAGAAAATGTCCAACTAGGGACAAGACTTATTAAATTTCTCTTGACTTTCAAAATAAGTCTTTCAAACTTTTTCTCCCTACAGAGAGCCTCTGTGCCCTCTTTAAGTTTCAGTGAGAAATATGTCTAGCTTTAATAGACTGACTCACCCCTTAAGGTAACAAACTGTTATGGTTCTTCACTGCTTCAGACTCAACCAGAATCCCAAGTTATTATATTACAGTTTCTGTATTGGGTTCATTCTATGAAGTTCCATCCTATCTGCTTTCTGAGTGACTCTCACATGAACCTACAGGAGTGGAACAATCTGCTCTATCCCTGCCTCTCTTGTGCTTTCTTCACCTCATTCTCCTGCTAAAATAATTTGAAAATAAAACTTTTAAAAGGGACTTTGAAGACTAAGAAAAACAGCAGTTTATGCGTGCCATAGTTAGTGAAGAAGATCTCAGAATCAGTATTTCTGAGAAAAAAATGAATTGAAGCACCTGCTGAGTCTTCCATCATCCATTTTTCCTTTAAAGAACCTCGTTACAATATGACAGATAAACTCATCAGTGTTGGGAGCCAAATATATCACACTGTTTCCACTGTACTCCTGCCAAGTTGGCTTGAGCCAATGGTATTTTAGAATGTTTTCCATATCATCAGAACACATTTGGAATCACAAGGGACAGCACCTTATGTCCTAACACTTCACAGAGCTGGGAAAACTACAACTGAGAGCATTAGTGGGTACTGAAGGAGCTACACAGCAGTTTTGGAATGAGTCTTCCAAGCTCTTGTGATGGGAAATCAGGTATTAATGCATGTCTAGGAGGATCTTTTTTCAGGGGGCTGGAGACTGCTTTATTTGAGTGGTTGGATTATGCCTCAGGGCATACACTGGAAAGCCTTGAAAACCAACGCATCTGTAGCAGAAGTCTGTGGTGTGAGGTGGGCAAAAAAGTGCTGCACCACCTCTGCAATCTTTGGCCAAATTTTCCATTAATGTCAGGTGGTAAATATATTGAAGTTTTCTCATTGTATTTCCTTCTTGCTTCTCAACATGCACAACCTTGTATAGCCATCCTGGTATTGTCAGTACGGTGCACTGATGAGGGAAGGAGCTGAAAGACCTTTCTGGGGAGTGTGAATGGAATTGTTCTAACATTAAGATTCTAAAAGTTAGATGTCTAACTTAAATGAAGCATCAATACCTCCAACGGATACGATACATCCTTGCTTAAGATGAGAATTCAAGATGGAATGAATCTGTGGAAGTGCTCATACCTCTCCATTGAGAGGAGAGGAAACCAATTCATCTTCCTTAGACAAGACGCCTACTTTTTACATTGATAAAATTATTTGCAACATACAACTCTTTTCTGTCCCTTGGCTTTTGAAAAATTAGTTGGTAGGAAATAGCAGTCACAGTGACAGTACCTGAAAAAAAGATAGTGAACATATTATTTGCCAAAAAAATACTAGTTTGATATTATTATTTTTAGAATTTGGGTGTTATATGTTCAAGTTCTTTATAGGCAGTACCTGAAGACAGACCATGTTCACTTCTAGGAGAGGCTCCTATACAATGGAAGTAAACTGTTGAGGCTGATCTGGGTGGACAGCTCATGTGTTGTTTCTTACATATTATATGACTAGGTGATACACAGAAGGATTTCATATCCATAGAAAATCAGACTACCTTTCATGAATGCAAAATTTGACTCCCTTTAAAGGAACACCTCCTAGTATCTCTAATACATGGGAAGGGACAGAAACCTCACCCCACTGGTGGTATATTGCATCATTTTCTTCTGTAAAAGATTTATATTCCTCCCTCTTCTCCTCAGAACAACTATGTGCACATGAGTGAACGTAAGTGTATTGAATCAGGAAGAGCTTATTTGGGGACAGGAGCCACATGTTCTTATTTTTTGTGGGTTTTTTTGAATGCGTTAGATATTTCACTGCTGAGGAAGATACAACCCTTCTTGTGGGATTTAAAAACTGCGGAGAAGCCAGAGACGAACACTGTGGGGTGACAACAGGATTTTGGGCAGCAAGTGTAGAAGCCACGTGAGGTTTTGCTAATAGAATAAGCCTGTAAACAATAAATCTGTGCTTTTACTTACCACAGAAAGGAGGTAAACATAATTCCTCACACCTTTATTTCAAAATAGAAAGAGATCTCAAAAGTATATAGAAAATCCTGTTTTGAATGCTGAGGACATTAACCTCATCTTCTGCCCCAGGGTTCAACACTTTACCTAACAACTAGAAGTTTTTGTTTGTTTGTTGGGGGTTGTTTGTTTGTTTGTTTGGGTTTGGTTTGGTGTTGTTTGGGGGGTTTTTGTTGTTTTTTTTTAAAGATTAGTGTTCTCTGAAAAATTCAGATGGTGCAAAAGTACAGAAAGAATTTTTCTAGAGTTTTCTAATCTGCTTGCTAACCTCAGCCATTTTACCAAATCTGACAAGAGATTCATGTTAAGATTAGTTTTCACAAGTTTCATAATAGGCAGGTGAGGAATAACCCCTGGAGTGCTACAACTGTGGATACGTGGGAATATAAAATCATGCTGTGCTGTACTGTATATCAGAACATATGTGGGAACATTTTTGTGGGCAATGTAAAAATTCAAATTATATGTACCATAAAGTGACATCATCCCCTGACAGAAAGGATCGTAATGTAAAAAAAAAAGGGGCGGACACTGGGTGGTTAGGAATCTCAGGGCACATAAAAATATGGTAATTCTCCTCATTTGTTCCCTCTGTATTTAGAAAACACCCCAAATAAAGTGATTTTCAAAAGGCCCCACTACGAGATGTCTAGAAAAACTAGGAATCACACTCATCTATTCAGCATTGTCTTCTCAGTAATATGTTTATTCTGGGAAATGCGTGTGGACTTCATTTGGAGTTAACAGCTGCATTTGCCTTTTTCTGCTTCCTGTGGCTTTCTGTGTCTTCACCAAGCATGTGAGTGTCATTTACACTATTTCTCAACAGTTTCTCCTTCTGGGGTAGTTTATCTGTTGTTACACCACTGGGAACTCTGAGGGAATATGAATTTTTTTGCCTTTTCTGTCATCATTCTGCATTTTCTCCCTTATAACCTCTGAACACTGGTATGAAGCCAGAGAACACAGAAGGACCATTAAGTACTTATGGTTTAGTTCAGTTTATTTTTAAGAAGCAGAAATGATTGATATCCAAAAATGCACAGTTCTCTCTCAGCTTCAAATCCTTTTAGTTGGTTTCTGCAGTTTCACTGACAAGCACTGCCTGCTAGAAGATTTTGCTTATATAGTATGATAATAAGATATCATAAGTTGGAAAATCAGCTGATACAACTCATATGTTGATATGTTAAAAACTGAATTTCATTACATCTTCTTTAGTGCCTTTAGGATTCCAACAAAAAGACAAAAAAAAATTTCCTCCCTTAGGAATGGTGTACACTGAATCCCATGCATTACAAATAGAGAAAATGAGCATGGTAAGAAACACCTCCATGAGCAGCTGTGAGTATCTGGAATAACTTCTTCTTAGAAGAGACAGATCAGCAGTGAAGAAGGCAGTGAAGAAAGCTGTGGGGTCCTGAACAAAAGCACCCTCAGAAGAGAACCATATGAGGAGATTACCAATAGAAATAAACAATTATAATATTAATAGAAGTAGTGCATGGGAACCATAGCATAAAGGACTGCTTCTTTCAGCAGTTAAACTCCATTCTTTAATTAGAGAATAGGGGAGAGCAAACTCACTCCACTTTTCAAGGATGTGAAACTGGAGCTAGTCAGGATGACCAACTTCACAGGCATTGAGTCTTGTGCAAAGACTGTCCTACAGGTTGCTTTCAAAGGACTCTGCTCACTTTCACTCTTGCAACCACTACTGGGAGATAAAACCTCAAATTCATTAATTTTCATCCACCTTAGATTTATTTAGCAGAAGTAGATCAGAAGAAGGGAGCTTCTTCCACAAAATCTTAACTTTCAAATAAGTCAATATCAAAACTAGAAGGGTAAACAATCAGTCAAAACACACAGCAAATATTAAACATGTGAATCAGAAACAATTCTGTGTTATGCCCTGAAAGTCTGGACCTAAGAATCTATTTTTAGGAAAAATATCTTTCTTATAAATAAATAAATGAGATATAAATTACTTCCTCTTGCTGCTGCCAGAAGAATCTTTTAAAATAACCCATTCATTTAATTCATCTGGGATGAGGAGGTATTTAAAAAGTATTTGTGAAACAGCTTGCCAAGCTGATTATTGTTAATTGTTAGTAGACACCAGGCTGGGGTGACATTTTAGTCTACATAGATGTCAGTGTATAAAATAACAGATTTTTATATACATTAAGAAAAAGAAGCTGCTGGGACAAAGTTCATTGAACTTGCAGAAGAAGAGGAAGAGCCTTAGCACTTTGTGAGGAAATGTTGTAATCCAATCTGAGAAAAAAGATTCCTTTTCAAAATATTCTGACATTTCCTGATTTTTATTACTTGAAAATATACTGTCATGATGATTAAGCTGCAAAGGTGTTTAGCCTGTATTATGACAGAGAATGACTGCAATAGAAAGGCTCTATTTATACAGCAGATCATGCTATATAGCAAAGAATATTCAAAAGTATTCTGTATTTTACAGAAGCTGTCAGGAACTGGTTAGTCATAACTTGCTAATATGAGCAGTTTTAAAGCAAAGAGATATTAGAAAAGAAGTGACCAGGAACCATATAAGTAAGATACCCTTTTGTCTCCTTGACCTTTGACCCACTTGGATCAAAATTTAACAAACATTGCAGCTGCTAAGTATATTACCACGAGCTGTAGGTAGCGGCTTTTAGTCAGACTGTAAAAATAACCACCCACCCACCCCCAGCACCAATACAACTTAACTTTTTTTTCTGGCAAAAAAGATAAAGAGGGAACTGACGTCTCTTGGAATATATAAACACTCCCCCAGAGTTTGGAGGGCTATGTGCTTGGAGGGGAGATTTAGCTGCTTGTCTTCTCGTAACTTGATGCAAGTCATGTGTTAAGTACTTGTACGTTCATCTGAAAAGTCAGTTGCCCTTATTCAAGGTGAGTCATATGATACAGCATTTAAAATCAGAGAATTTTCCTCAGAAATACTTTTAAAATCAGTTGGTGGAAAGGCTCTTGAAAATATTCATTTGCAATATAAATTAAAATGACAGGATATTGCAAAGCTGTTTGCAATAAACAGTGACATTTTACATGTATTGGTGAAATGTTTCATTACTGTATTAGCTATAGTATTTTATGTTCAGTATTGCTGGGTTTCCCAATTGCATTCTGTATTCTGATATCTAATATTCTTGAAACAACAGTTCTAGAGTCATGTGAATTTACAATAAATGCATCTTTTTAAGGTGATATTTGTAGCATTTACTATCATAGATAAAAAGCTTGAAATTATAATTTCAAAGTAAATCAAAGACTGAAAAAACCACCAAAACAACTCTTCCCTGCAAATGTGTCTCTTAATAATTTTAGGATTTTTAATCCTACCATTTGACTTTGAAGAAACTGGAATTATGTTTGAAGAAACACCATGTTTTTGGGTTGAAACTTAATAGGAATTTTCAAAACCCATTTTAATTTTCATTATACACACTCCCCAAGGAGTGACGCTCATTTGAGACAATAAATCTGATTCTCTGTCAGAATTGAAGTAATGTCATTTCAAGCAATGTTTAAAAATTACTATTAGAGCTGCACAAATAATTAAGAATATAGAGATAATATTATTTGGTTTTTACAAGGGCTTCCTTTAAACTGACATGTATGGAAGTAGAAGTTAAATAGGGAAGAAAAGTTTAATAACATTTTGTATCTTTCCTCTATTCAGTTGCTTATATAAATTGTCTTTTCAGACATTTGAATCGACCAGTTCCATTTTCAATATTCTATTAAGGACATTTGAAATAATTTGAAATGATAAAGTAGACACCCATTACTCTAGAATAGGGTGAATAATCTTATTAATCCTGTAGTCCAATCTAAGTTTAATTGATACTATAGTCTCATAGACAGTATCTAATTTTGTTATGGTAGTTTCTATTCTGCCTAAAGTAAATTATTTTCACTTGAATATAAATTCCCAGACACAACTGTATTCTTAATGGAAATTTCTACTTTAATCTTCATATTCTACGTTCAGTTGTGATAAATGAGAATAACTTGTTGACTTCTATGTAAAATTGAGTGTTGTGTTGTGAGTGCTCTTCATTGCAGTTGTGTAATGGAGGATCTGAACTGCATAAATGGAGATATGTCTAGACAGCTTTTGCATTGTGTTTGGTGGAAGAAGCGTGAATATTTTACAATATGCAAAAACTTGGAACAGATAGAAAATATTAGCAGCCAGTTGCTTTTTAGCTGTTTGTTGTCAGTACTCATGAGAGATACCTAGTTTGCCTAACACAAAAAAAAAATACATTGGAACAGCTTGTAGAAACTTAGATGGAAATATATTTTGGTGGAAGATGTACATCTGAATTTGAAAAGCTTCAGTATGTAAGCTAAGAAAAAAAAGTCTGACAATGTCTAAAAGCCTTCTTTAAACACTTTGGAAGAGAGAATTTCAATTTTTAATTTAAAAAAAATGAACCTGAACTATGTACTGTCAGACTTTGATTTCACTGAGAATTTCTTCTTCTGCTTAGATTTGCTACAATATGTAACAGCGGAGAGATTTTTAAATCCCTATATCACTTATGCAATGAGTTACAGTTCTGCTTTTGCCAGACTAAAGATCCTGATCTGAACATATCTACAAAGATATAACAGTCCATCCTAGTGACTTTCACTTAAAAGTTCTTCAGATCTAATGGATTTCTCACTTGAGTTTACACTGAAGTTTGCCTATAGCCACATTATGCGTCCATCCACTAAATCAAAGAGACTTTAATAACTTGATGTTTTCATAATTTAGTCATGCTGTCTTTCAGTTATCTTTGTGAAAAGTGCGACACGTTGCATGAAAAGTTTGTGAAAATAGACTTTTTTATGTTACCCATTTGATGAGTTTTTGTTGCTGTTGTGTGCAAAGGCACAGAGAAATGGAGCTGGTAGAGAAGAAAGCAACCAAGTAAACCTGTGGTTCAAATAAGGTGCAGCAGAAAAGCCAGGTTTACAGCTGGAAAGATATTCTTCTCGGTCCTTAGCTAAAGTTTTTGACTTAAAAGTCAAAACTTTAGCCAGACCTGGGTTTCTTGGTCCCTTGTATGTGCAGGCAAAACAATCAAAGGGTAAAGTTTTGATGTGTGAACCAGAAGGAATCACCTGGTGACAGGTGGATGGACCAGATTACTTTTATAGGAAGGACATATTTCTGAGATTGCAAATAGTCTTTTGGTCAGTCTACTTGCAAGTAACCAAAGAGAAATGATTAAAATACCAGTGAGCTCAAATGTACAGAATTAGTTATTGTTAATGCCAAGGGACACAAAGTGTTGCTAGTGGTAGAGCAGGTAAAAGATGGGTTTCCAGCAAAGATAGAAGAGGCAGCCTGGGGTCAGGTGCAGACGTGATGTAATTGTGAGTTTGATTGGACTTGGAAGGACACATCATTAGCCTGCTGACCATGGTACCTTATGTATCATTGGATGATGTATGTGTCCTTTTCTAATAAAAGGACCTCATAACTGCATTTATGGAAATAAAACGTGTTATTCCTACTCCTGCTTTACTATTTAGAAATCCATAAAGATTTTTTAACTCTTTAATCCTCATGAGTAAACTTTGAATTTAATTTGAGTTGTTCTTCTACTTCATTTTTCTGTCTGCCTTTGCTCTCTGAGTTTGGCCTTGAATAAGCAATTAACTCTGTGACTAATGCCTGCTTTAAAATTGATTTAGAGATGATGACAACACATTAACAAACAAAAATTGATAAGAATGAAAAGGATACGGACAATAATATCTAACATAGAAAAGAGAAGATTTTCTGTTAGTTGGAGCTCTAAAGCAAATAACAAACTTGCAAGTTCTATGGAGATGATTAATTCCTGAGCAAGAATAAATTGAAAATTAGGCAGGTTTTTGTCTCAGTTATTCATAAAGAGTAACAAATAGGAAAAATATTACTAAGAGCTTATGTTTTTCCGTATCTGTCAGCACTGGTTTAATTTTGATTTTCTTTACAACACCTTTCACTACGGGCTAGACCTTAAAATGTGTTAGCACATATTAACAACAACTCTTGTTTTCCGATGAGTAATTGCAGACATTTTTCTTTCTGAGACTGAATGATCTTGAAATATAAGTTGTTAAATTTTTCAAAGATCAAAATCTAGAGTCGTTCTTAGAAGTCTGTAGTTTTGTAAGGCAACTGGGATTGATGAAACCAGGGGATGGTAAGAATGCAGCTCTAAAAGGAAAATCCAGTCATGTCTTTGTCATGAAGTTGCTGAAACAAAAGTTTTATCCCTTCAGTAGTAGACTGTGGACTGACAGAGACCTGGAAAGACAGACTTCTTTTAGGTGGCTCCCGCTAGTAGCTGCCATTACCACCAAGGTGCTGATGGATCTCAAGGACTTCCTTGCTGGCATACTGCCGAAGCAGCCTGGGCAGCTCATGCTAGTGGTGTAAACTCCTGGTTTTGCCTGAAGTGGGAGCCATGGCCACTGCAGGCTGTGGTAAAAGTGTAGGGCTTTAGCTTCACCCTTTGGCACAGAGAGATTTTAGAGAAGGTGCTTGTCTCAGGAAGAGTGTCAGCTCAGTAATTATTATGTCAATTTGCCCTAATGCAACAGAGCCAAAAAAAAAAATTACTGATGAAAGGACTTATCAGTCTTTTAGAGAATTGAAATTAAAAAGAAAAAAAAAAGGAATGATATGTAACAAGCAACTAGCTTGCCAAAAGTACATGTAACTTTTCTTTTTTCTTTTCTTTTTTTTTTTTTTGTTGGCACTGACCTCCACTGTGTCGCTGGTTTTGACATGTTATCTTTCTACTTGCTTCATCTCATGCACTTTGTACTTTGAGCTTTGGAATGCAATTTTTGTTCACTCTCTCCTTATATTAGCAGGTTGTCCCAGGAAGATCAGTGAGCCTGCTGGGACCAAGAAGTGAGGAAAAGCCATCAAGACTGACAGCAAGGATATTCTTACATTGTCTGTCTGTATCCTGACAAAGTAGAGGAATGGGCTGTAACAGAAACTGTGGGCTCCTCACTGGGGCCATCATCGGTGCTGTGCTGGCTATATTTGGAGGAGTTCTTATACCAGTTGGAGATAACATTATAGGCAAAGCAATAAAAAAGGTAATTTATTTTCTTTTTTCTTTTCAATCTATATGGTTTGTGTTTTTTGAGTAGTCATTATTTCTAAATCTTGTGTTCTGTTTCTGCTTTTTTCCTTTTTTTTCTTTTTCATCATTAAACATAGTTTTTGTCATATATGCAATCCAAACTTCCTTCGGAATAGATGTTACAGCAATATTTTCTTAATATATTAATTTTATTGTGATGTTTACTTGCTTGTGGTTTTTCATGCTTTTGTGAGAATGGAAAATATTGTTTTCAAGGTGCCTTTTCAGTAATGTAACTTAGAAGTAAGCATTTTTTATTTTATTTTAATTATGTTTGTTTCTAGTTTCTTTATTTTTTACCTATGATGATCCAATTATTTATTTTTATGTGTTTTTTTTCTTCTTTTACTACTCAATCCTTGCACTTATAATTACGTACTGCAAGATATTTAAACAAAATTCTGTTGCAGAATCTAATCCTACACTTACATGCCTTAGGCTCATATTCTGTAACTATGTCATCCAAGTCAATGTGCTCCACAAGAATACAGGATCTGGTCATATACATCTCCTTGATTCAACAAGTACGAAAAGTAATAGAAGTAGCATGTTGTAGACCTGGCAGGCACAATATTTTCTGGGTTTTTAGATTATTTTATTTCTTTAAAATCTAGGTCTGTCTTTAAAGAAAAATGAAAAGTTAATTTCTTAAATCTTTAATGAAAAGGGTGTATAATTGAGGGTCTAAATCATGGAGGAATCTAGAGTGAAAGACCATGGGGGAACTGCAGCCAAGTTGGGCTCTCCTACAGTTAAAAATCTAGAAAGGTCTTTGACTGATGATCTTACAAATGATCTACTGTGGCACTGAAGACTATGGAGATCTTTGAGATATTTATTCAAAGACTCTTCTGGAAGACTGGTCTTAACAGGTATTGAAGTAAATTGAGGAGGTGGATGTATGAACTGTCAGGAAATCTTAAACTGTTGAGGCCCTGCCTAGATTCTACCATCACTTAAAAAAAAAAAAGGCTTCTACATAACATTTTAATTTTGTCAGCAAACTCAGTGAAAACCTATTCTCATGATTTTTTCAAATTTATAGAGATTCAAAAAGTAATTATTGCTAGATAATGCCTTGCCCATCTTACAACATTTTACAAAAAGTAATACTCTCCATATTTGCAAGTAAATTTAATTGATTGGCGTATTGAAGAAATGGCCAGTTTTCTAGAAAGCACACAGTTTTAAAAATGTGTATCTTCTTGTATCAAATATTTACTCTGAGTTAATTCAGAGTGTTGTCTTATGCCATTAAGTATTTTCAAAGCAAATTACACATATTAGCAATGTTATGTGCTCATCTGTTCACTTATAATAACGAACCACTTAGACAGCATGGCTTGCAAATGTCTAAATATGAAATTATACCTCCATGAGTTCTAAGTGGTAAAGTATTAGACACAGCAATTTTTTCCTCAACCTCTTTATAATTTTTGGCATTGTGATCATGTTCCAGATGGCTGTAACTATTTCAAGGCACCTTGTTTGATAGATATACAAAGGAAAATTTATACCAGTATTCATATAAAACATAAAAGAGTAAACTTATAGAAGCTTTATTTATTTAAGTAAACAAATACATATTTTTTTCCTAAGTACAAGTCATACTAGATTATTTTTTTTCCTATTTATCATTCTAACTATTTACAGAGACCATGAGACTTTAAGAGTATTCCTTTCCAGAAAAGATATGCTGAGATGCAACAGATGAGACTTGTCATCAGTTCAGCAGATGCTTAAGAGGGACTTGAATCTAACTAATTGAGATTTACCTGTGTTGATGAAAGGGCTAGTAAGAAAAACAAGTATTTGTTATTCACTGCAGTTATATTTAAGATAAGTACAAACCTGTCTGCAAAAGAAACAGGTCTGCTGAGCAGAGCATAGTGAAAACATCTTTTTTTTGGGACTCTTTCACTTTTGAAAATGTTACTTTTTAAGGAAATGTTTGGTAGAAACAGATCAATTTCAATGACAATTTTATTTGGCATTATTAATAATACAGACTCTAGGTCAGGGGGAAGAAACCTAATGAGCGAGATTTTCTCTCAGATATGACCTATGACATTTCCTTTTGGACTCATGAGACAAAGCCTGAACTTAGGTTCTCACCAACCAGGTGAAAAAAATGTCAAAATGACATAGATTTAATGAAAGGAAAGAAAATGTTTCAGGTATCATCATTATAAGCAAAATCTTGTCTTAAATTCTGCACGGTCCAAAGCTTGGAAAAAAGACTGCTAGTTGTTCCTCTGCTTATCCTATCTCAGAGTAAATTCTAGTTCTTTCACAAGTTGACGGCAGCACAGTACGAACAAATCTACATTTCCAGGGGAAATGAATTTTGCTATAAAATGCATTTCTGGATCAGAGTAACAAACATTAAACTTTTTTCTCCTGAATGAATAGTTCTAGGACACTTCATATTACAACAAGCCAAATTGTAATAACTTAATTTATATTCAGGATTTAGTCAAATCATATTATCATCAACTTATTCTCAAGCAAGTCCAGGTGAACTTCTTAGTATCTCCCAATAAATAGGGACAGCTTTTGTTTTAATAATCATGCAATCAATAGTTCTTACTGGCTTTGTTCTGCTAGCAGCGGAAGCCTGAACATGCTTCCTTTAAGCACAAATCTTTGCAACTTACCAAACCCTAACAGTCTCATTTCTTTATTGCAGTCATTGAGAGATTAGCCTGAGTAAACACTGCAGGGCACACTTTGCTGGAAGGCTGCATACTGTTGTTGCAGTAAAGAGAAAGCATCTGCAATCTCAGGTGCCCTGAGATTAGAAGTTTGTCAGATGCTCTCAGGCTATGGGCTGTTATCTCCTAGCAGGCAGGTGCTGTTCTCCACCCAGGAACAGTCCAGGGGTGGACAACCCAAACAAAGTCCATGCAACATGTCGCCTCTTCATGTGCTCCAGTTTATTAACATACATCTTTACTGCAACACACACAAACACATTGCTGTCTTCTCTAACCCCAGACTTCTCTGCCTGTGCCTCACATCTTTTGGGATAAGCTCTTTCTACTCCAGCCTCCAAAAAGTTTAAAGAATTTCAACTTTACACACATTTTCTGAATCTTTTTAAAGGCTCTTTAAAGAAACTCTCACTTGAAATGGACACTCAAAATGACACCACCAGCAGAATCTTGGCAGGGGTCCACTGACCGAGATTAGTACTAAGCTATCTCAGCTCTGATACTATTCAGGGAAAGGAGACTTTCCCCTTAAAAGGTGCCTTTGATTTCAATACTAGTGGGCAAAAAACCTAGTTCCTCCTAAGACTGAATCCATCCAGAGGGGAGAGATACCTTTCCATGAAGGCCTTAGGAGTTTGGAAAACTGTCCTTGCTAAGCTGGGAGCAAAACATGAAAGTTTCAGAGTTCTTTGTAAGAAATGTTTTGTTTGAAGCTATCAAAAGGTGCCTTTTTAACTGACTCCACACATTTTGGTTGCACATTATCAGGTCTATTGTCATTATTATTGGACATTATAATGTCTAGCATTAAAAATAACCCAAAGGAAGGATGATTTCGAAATAGTACATCAGAAAGCTTGCATCTTATATTGTTGAAAGGAGATACTTTGAAAATCACTACATTTTGCCTTTCCCTCTCTTAATATTATTTATTTAGGCAAAATTCCCATCATTTCAGTTATGTTAAAACTTTTTTTTTTCCAGCTGATCAGCTCTTTTTAACAGGCCAGGCCTAACCACTCAAACCCATTGGTAACTGATCTATTTGTCAGAAAAATCTTTATCAGCACTTCTCCAAGAACTTTTTCTTTCTACCTGAGTGCATGAGCTCAGGTTAACAGAAGCCACATAATGTTACTTAATATATTGATTTCCTGATGAATTGATAATACAGAATGTTGTATGATTTGTCACAATACCGTAGTGCTGCACTCTTTCTGTAGAGTCTTCAGGGTGAGTCTCTGCTATTTTTAGAAATAAAGCTATCAATTTTAGCTATTATTATGTTTAGCCATCTGTCTCTCTATATATTTGTTATCTATGATTGACCAGGTTATACCTTCTCAGCTACTGGAGGCATAGGAAACACATCTACTTAAAATTGTGCTTGTAACATTCATATGCTACTTCTTTATCAAAACTAATGAAGCTAAAGTAACTGCTGGCTCTCAGCAGAACATAAGTGATCTAATCACACATATACCACCATTATCAATAATAAACTTGATTGGCTTCCATATTATTTTATGATCAAGAACTGAAAAAGGACTAAAAGTTTTGATCCAACAAAGCCTGAATAGAAAAGCTAATTAATAAGCTAATAATAATAAAATCATAGAATGTATTGGGTTGGAAGAGACCTTTAAAGACCATCTAGTCAACCTCCTTACAGTAAACAGGGATATTGTTACTAGATCAAGATTACTTAAGTAATAAATGGCTATTCATACTTTCAACTGCAAAATGGAAGAAGATTATTTGCTATCCTGGAACTTAACTCATTCAGTTTTACAGAACTGAACAGTTTGTTTCCTCCAGCTTACATATGCAGCCCAACACATGCAACATATAGAGATAAACTAGTAACATTTTTGCTACAGCCTAAAATATTCATTAGTTCCCAGTAAATGGCATCTTTTGTCCATCTGGCCAGACCCTTTGTCAAGACAGCAACTTTGTCTTACATTTTTTGTTTCTTCATTATGGCTGAATTTAGCACAAAGCAACAAAGTACAGCAAGCTTCTATTGCTGACTGCTCAGCATTTCTTAATTTATGTTTTGGCACTTGATCCACTACAAGTGAGGAGAAAATTGTGTGAGAAACAAAAGGGGTTAAAGTTCTCATTGATTTCACTCAGTCTTGCACAGTTATGTCATAAGATGAGCTTGGCTGTGTAGCAATTCCAAGTTGTATAGCTACTTTTGCTAACAATAGTTAACTATTGCATAAAATTAATATTAGAGCTGAAGTAGGTTGACTAGCGAGTTGAGACGTGTTTCATACTATCTATTGCAAATTAGTAGTTTCCCAAATTATTGTACCTTTCACAATATCACAAAGCATGGCAGTGTTAGGGGAATATTCAAGTAATCAGCCATAGAGAAGGGTAATATTTAGGGATGGCCTCATCAGTGATCAGACAGCCAAAAACCAAGAGCCTGCAGGTGTGAGGATATTGGTTTTAATAAATGAAGACACAAATAAAGATAGAGCTCTAGATTTTCTTCCACTTTAACCCACCATTTGTACTCTTGAAGAATGTGACAGAAAATCACACATCTCCTTTTTGGGAAAAATATTATTAACAATAATGGCTGAATGCCACCAAAAATAATGCTATTGTTCCCTTCCTCCCCCTCCCTCTTTTGTCCTGCTGCTTCCCTTGTTTTAACATGGGTTCTTATCTGATCATTCCCCCTACCAACACCTTTGAGCCAAGCAGCTCACTGGTAGAAAGGTAACCCAGCAGGGAAAAAAAAGGCAATAATCTTCCTCCAGTCCAAGAGGCAGAAAGAGCTCCCTGAGGAATGGGAGCTGGCAAAAAGGTAGGGGGAAGCATGTGGATCAGCTACAGGGGACTGCCAGAGCTGGCTTGCCCCTTTGACTGCAGTGCTGTCAGCTTGGATCAGCATCCCTTGAGGCATCCTCCAAGAGTGTCCACAATGGTATCTTCACAGAGTAAATGGTGAGCTAAAAATCCACACTGTTGTGAGCTGGCTGTCCAAAGTACTCAGGTCCCAGGGAGCTCTTTGTACAATGCCCAAAGTAATTTCTCTCAGTTGGTGTTCCGTAAGGGTGTAATATGGACATAGTAGGTATTCTTGCATGAAAAATAAAGGAGAGCCACTCCACTGCTTTAGGTGGACAGCAAATTTGTTCTAGACTGACAAGAAAGTTTAATAAAGTCTGTGAGAGATGGTACAGAAAGTACATGAAAAAGCTCTTCACATAGCCCACAGTCTGAGTTTACATGCAAAGGTGTCCTGGTTGTACTAAAAAGCCTGTATAAAGTCCTGCACACCCTTAGCTTTCCCTGCAATAGCAGTGAGAGGATTAGAGGCAAAGATCTACTCTTTGGAAAAAATAAGACCGTTTACATGAAGAAAGCTCTAAGGAAACATGTTCCAAGTAATCACAAAGTCGTAAGATGTGATCATTGCAGAATGAACATTTTTCTAAGTGCCCAAAGCTAGAGGCAAGTTCGGGACTATTTCTGTGCCTCTCAAGGATGGAACAGGAGGTCCTATGGCTCAGGCACTCTGAGCAAACTCTGCAGTGGCAGAGTTCAGATATCATTCTGTGCTATTATAACCCCTAGCAAAGGGTTATGACAGGAAAGAGGAATGGATGGAGGGGGAAACTTAAAGCTTTTAAGATGCAAATTGCACTACTTTAAAATCTATCATCATAAGGTTGAAATGTCTCTATTCATTTTTGTGCCTATTTGCTGTTGACTTCTAGAGAGATTAGTTTGTCCTCCTGACCATATAGTGGCCTTAACCTTAATCCTTAACCATTTCCCTATCCCAGTTACACTGAGGCAAAAGGTCAAATCCTGGCATCTGCCCCCATCTCAGGACCCTGCTGAGTACAGGATCACGGACAGACTCTGAGCAGAGCAAGATGCATGTTTCTTTATGTCAGCCTGCTTCTCCCAGATCCTTTGAGCAATTCTCTGGAAACTGAAAAAACAATTTCCAAATTATTTTTTATGGTGCTTGCTAAGCAAACTCTAAAGGTAGAAAATTAAGGTAGAAAGAAAATCTAGCAACTTGAAATTTAAAATGTCTTTTTCTTGCTATATGGAGGGATTCCAGTCTTGCTTACTGGGATTCTATGAGCTGTGCTAATTAAGTAATTAATATCGCACAAGTCTAAAAAAAAAACATTTTATATGTTGGAGCCAGGCAGCCCAGGTTTTTCTTCTTATGGAAAAATCTTTCCAAAGTTTTTACCACCAAGGAGAAAAACTTTATCCCAGGACTTTTTGAAAGTCATGTAGAAAGAGGCTTGATATAAACCAGGCAGAGCAGGTATTCCCCTGATAATACAGAAAACATACCTTCAAACTCTCCTTTTCACTGTACAGTCCCAAGGTCCGAATTTATCATATTGTAGCTGAGTGCCACAGACATAAAGCTGTTGGTTACTCTTAAGTGTTTGCTGATGTCCTGTCTTGTTCTTATATCTATACCTTTTCCTCATTGCCTTTACCTAGGAAATATTACTAACAAAATATTATCAAAACTGGCGATATTTCTTAGAAAGTCTCAGTTATGGTGACAAGAGTTTTCTGACAAAAAATCCCAACCTGTCCTGCAGGAATACTATTTGCTTTCTCTGGGTGCAAAATTACTTAGCGCCTGAGTAATGCTCAGGCAGCAACTTTTTTTTCCTCCCCTGGGCTATTTGCAAAAGTAGTTTATGAATTCTAAAAACTGCTGGGTATCATTCAGTCATTGAAATATTTCCTTTTTACAAATAAACAGTGGATTTGGCAAATATTTAGGAACTAAGGCAATACTCGACCACAGCAGTAGGAAAGTTTTGCTAATGACTACAGTAGCAATTTGCATCAGCTCTATGGTCACTTATTTTAGGGAGACTCACTTTTGTTCTCACTAGGCTGCCTTCAAAAGCTGAGCAAAAATGTGTGTTTTATGCCTCATATTGATGATAAAATGTCTTTTTTTTCCTGTTTGTTTGGGAATCTTTTACAGTCATCTGGAGAGTAAATGCAGCTTTTCACTCATTTTTTGTGGTTAATTTCAGCTTTAATTTTCGTCCTTTTAGGAAGCTGTCATTGTGAATGGTACCATTGCTTATGAAAATTGGCTTGTGCCAGGAAGTTCAGTTTACAGGCAGTTTTGGATTTTCAATGTACTAAATCCTTCAGAGGTATTAGATGAAGGAGCACGTCCAAAACTTGAACAAAAAGGACCTTACACATACAGGTAAGCAAAGCCACCTGAATATGTGACTTGTCATATCAGTTTTGTTAAAGTCAGAGAAAGTTCTGCTGAGTTAAAATTTGTTTGTGAAATTCTAGCATTGTATTTTAGTCCAACTGGAAAAAAATGTCTACATTGCAGCTACACACAGCAATCATAAACACTTCCCGTATTGAGTCTCACACTGGGAAAAGGCACACAGAAATGGTAATTGGCTAGGAAGTTCTTTGCTCTGTAGAAAACTATTGCTCATTAGCAAGATGCTTGCCACAGCAAGACATAGGCACAGTTCCATTTGTTGCTGTTCATTTTTTTCCAACTTTTTACACAGAAGAATACATGCCAGATGCCCTAGAACCAAGAACTTATCACACATGTATCACTCATACTTCTTTTAATAGTACATTTAGTTTCTTTGTTTCTTTATGACTTATTTTTAATTTAGAGCTATTCCTTTTTAAGGTTTTCCTCTAAAAAACGTTCCTTTTTTTTTTTCACCCTGAATGTCCTAGATTGGGCCTAGGTGCAGCAGTCCATCCTCATTCAGGGAAGATTTTAATTAATTTCTTAATTTTAAATGTGATGTTGTCATAGGACTAGTTGATATTTCCTGAGTCATTAAGCCCAGCTATCACTGCCATCTTTGTTATGCAAGAGATCTCTTAAAATAATAAGATATTTCTTCATTGATATATTTAGGGTTGTATATTATATTTGCAAGATGGTTTTGCATTGCAGCATCAACAGCTTATATGCTTTGATGCCTGAAAGATGATCTATTTTCCATTGAAAATAGAGAACCCTTGATTCATGGGGTACCTGGGAACACATAGGAAATGACTGCACAGCAATCAGGAAACTAACCAGATAGGAAATACTGTAGAAGGTGAATTCCTGCTAAACAGAAATGTTTTACTCTGCTGCTGCTGGTGGTGGTGCCTATTTTCTCAGGGACAAACCTCTTCTAGAAGCCTAGATGAGACTACATAAGAAATGATGACTATCTCTTCTCACTGCTGCAGTCATGCTCACCTGGGTTATTGTGTCTACCTGAATCACTGTAACACTGAATCTCTCAATCTGCCTTTAAATTTTTATTTATTACAATGTAGAACAACTGGCCTTGAAAATGCAACTGTCCCTGCGATTCTGTTGGGAAACCTTGTTTTATGTCTTTTGTTTCCAGTTATTAGTAACATTAATTAGAAAAAGATATTTCACAGCTTTCACATAGGTGCTTTATATATGAGGCTATTAATTAAAGTGGCATGCACACAAACCAATCCTGAGAAGCCAAGATCCAGCTGCTTTAGGGGTAAGGCCCAGCTGCACTGGCTACATCTGTACCATTTTTTGAACCTTTTGAACCTCTCTGAACCTTTTGGTTCCACCACCCCAGGCTGAAGGATCTGATAAAGTACCCTGAAGATCCCTTCTGGGATGGAGCTGGGACAAGCTTTGTGGACCCACAGCACAGACTAAGTCATAAAGTGCCCACTGGATGCTGCCCGCACAGAGGGGCAGCAAGAGGATGGGGACCTGAAGAGTTGAGCTAAGGATAGAACTGCAGGAGCTGAGAGATTTGTACCTTAGCTATCTGCTGACAAGGCATGCCCCAGAGGCTTCTGACAATCTCAGTGGTGCTGAAAGATTGTTAATAAATCTCTACATGCATATGAAATATTATCAAAATTACTCCCATTATGGATTGTGTAACCTGTTTTGTTGCAACACAGGCCTGTCAAATAAAAACTTACGAGTTTATCAACCATTCTGAGTCACCCCCTTCTAATTACATGGACTCACAAGAAAGCTTAGAAAATATGTTACAAAACATAATTAATTTAAAATAAAATATGAAAATATACAAGGTCCATTATTGAAATAAAAATTTAAAAATTAGTGTTTGTTTTCATTTTAGTATCAAAAAAATCCATTAAGCACTAAGCAAATATTTCCAAAAGAAAAATATTTTACAGAGGATGGGATTTTTACATATATTGACATCAAAAGTCTAGAATCCTTTCATTGGCTATAAAATGTTCAACATTCATCTACAAAGTCTTCGTCAACTTTTCAAAAAACTTCAGTCAGGCATGATTATGTGTTGTGTCAAAAATCAAATGTTAATGATATTCAGTGTTTTTACTTTGTATTTCAAGGGTGAGATATTTACCCAAAGAAAATATCACAGAACACTCTGATGGCACAATATCTTACATGTTGCCTAACATCGCTCGTTTTGAACCTGATATGTCTGTTGGGCCAGAAAATGATACCGTCACGTGCCTCAACCTTGCTGTTGTTGTAAGTAAAATGTCCATATAATGTCCGCGTTCAAATGCTGAGATACCGGAGGAAACAGAGAAGTTACCATTAGTAATACTGAAACTGACACATGATAGATTTCTTCTCTATGAACTCAGATGACACGAGTGTCAGCTGCACTGAGGATAGCTGTATTAATGTCTTTTAAAAAATGAAATTAAATTCTGAGAGCATATTGCATATATTTTAAGGTTTCCTTATATTCCCAGAGTAATCTTAATGCTAAATCAAAACTGACTTGTTCCTGTCAATGGAAGCAAAGTTATCGATTTGGATGGGATGTATCAGAAAACGTCCTCCTAGTTAATTTTAGTGTGGGAATGAATCAAGAGTTTGTGGATGTGAGGATTCTCTTTCTCTTTCTGTGTGACGTACAGCATGAACAGTACAAGACGGATTTGCCATACTCTTTCCATAATGTCCTCAGTCCTGCTTTGCAGGGGAGGCTGTATTAAATCTCATGCTCAGTGTACACATGGCCCTGCTGTCCCATTTGCTTGCTCCCCATGGTGCCCCTCAGCACCACTGCAATGGCATCTCCTGGTCTCTCCTGTCCCGCTGAGACCTTAGTCCTTCAAAGAAAAGCACAGGAGTCCCCCTAGAGTAGTGCTAGAGCCTTCTCAGTCCAGAAGTTTTTGTGTTGTCACAGGCTGAGAACGTTCTCCTTTGGCTGACATTTACTCTTTTCACATTTATATTGCATCCAACTTTGGAGTCCCCAACACAAAAAGGATGTTGAAGTGCTGGAGTGGGTCCAGAGGAGGGCCACAAAGATAATCAAAGGGCTGGATCACCTCTCCTACAAAGACGGGCTGAAAGAGTTGGGGTTGTTCAGCCTGGAGAAGAGAAGGCTCAGGGGAGACCTTATAGTGACCTTTCAGTACCTGAAAGGTGCCTATAAGAAATCTGGGGAAGAGCTGTTCACTAGCGCATGTAGCAACAGTACGAGGGGTAATGGTTTTAAACTAGAAAAAGGCAGATTAAGGTTAGATATTAGGAAAACGTTTTTCAGTATGAGGCTGGTAGATCACTGGCACAGGTTGCCCAGAGAGGTGGTGGAGGCCCAATCCCTGGAGATATTCAAGGTCAGGCTTTATGGGGCTCTGAGCAACCTGATCTGGTGACACTGTCCCTGCTTACTGACTGGATGACCTTTAAAGGTCCCTTCCAACCCAGTACATTCTATGATTCTATGTTTCTCTATCTTGCACTAACTCTTCATGTCATCTTCATGTGAGTGTTCAGGATCACTGTGAGAGAGTGGGTGCTAGGCACAGAGTGAAGAGGTGCTTGGTGTTAATGTGATATAGAACCATAGAATCAATAGAATCATAGAAGAACACATGTTGGAAGGGACCTCAAAAGTTCATCTGATCCAATCTTTTTTGAGAAAGGAAGCCTAGATGAGATTTTCTAGAACGCTGTCCAATTGCACCTTGAACACTTCCAATGGTGGGGACTCCACAACATTCCAGTGATTGACTGTAATAAAAATTCTTTCTTCTATCAAGTTGAAATCTTTCCTGGTGCAACTTGTTCTCAGTCTCCCTTGTCTTCTCTATGTCACTCCTTATGAAGAAAGAGCATCCATTCTCTTTCGAGCCATCCTTTAGGTATTGGAATACAATGATAATTCTGCCTGAGCCTTCTTTTCTCTATGGAGGAAAAACCTAATAAATAAAGGAAAATGACCTTATTCAGAACAGCTATATTCTGCCTGTGTTCTAATTTGAGCTAATATCTCTCTTTTGGAAAGCTGTTCTTTTTTCCTCTACTCAGGGTTCTTCATTTTGGGATATTAAATAACATTGCTCAGCTCCCACACTTTGGACCTCGTAACTCTTTATGGATCTAATCATAGGGTCATGCCTGGAAGCAGCTGTGTCAGGGGAGATGGAGACAGAGAATCCAAGGACCATTTTGCTGTTTGGAAACAAACTGGTGTAAGCCCAAATTCCCATGGAGGCTCTGTCTATCTTGTTTGAGAGCTCTGACTTGACTCCATTAGAGCCCATCTTTTATATTATAACCTTGTTGTCAAAATACTCACAAGGGAATTCAGAAAGATGTTTTTCACACTTTATTAACCCTGAGGAAACTGAAACCACACCTCCTCTATCTCATAATCTTGTTATGCTTTCTGCCTACTCTGTGTTCAAGTTCAGACAAAAATGAAAAATTCATGGGACTGAGGAGGGCAGGAAAGGGGAGCACTAAGTACAAAGAAATTATCTAAAGGCTGAGCACTTGCCTTAAAAGAATGACTTGTTTTTACACAGATTTACTTATCAAAATTTTTACAATTTCCTGCTTCACCAGACAGACCAACATAGATCATTCCTGTTTGCTTTCCACAAGCTATTCAGTGCCCTTAGGGATGACTTTGTGTTTATGCCTCTAGGAGCATTCACTACAATTACTGCTGGTAAATCTGCATTATTCTTCACTGAATTAGGAAAAGTTATCCATTATTTAAAATTAAAGCTGTTCAGAAAGGACTTGTTTGTTGCAAATATATATTCTTTCTAAGTAAAGAAATAATGGAGATTCAGCACTTGGTCAGTTTTATGCAGGATACGGTTCTATTGCTGCTAACATAACAGCAAATCTAAACCACTCATCTAAGCCAGTAAGTAACAAGGCTTGTATATTTTTACTTACATGTTTTTAGTGCAAGTGAGTTTGAAGTATGTGACACATGGAGGTGACAGAAAAGTCATAGAACCCATGTTATACAGTTAAGGATTTGAGATTTTTAGTTGGAGATATTCAAAAGTGGTTTGGCCATGGTCCTGGGCAACTGGCTCTTGGTGGCCTTGCTTGAGCAGGAAGATTGGGCCAGATGACCTTTGGAGGTCCTTACCAGCCTTATCTGTTCTGTGATTCTGTGATTAGGGATGACCTTATGAACTCACGTAAGCAGTAAATACAACTTTCTCCTTTTGTGTAAGATATGTTCAGTAACTCTTTTGTTAAGGAGAGTCAGTTTTAAGTAGAATATGAAGTTACCGTGAGCTGCAACTCTGGAAAATTGCTTTGCCAGAGTTGTATTGAAGTCAGTCTCTGTCTTTTTGATCCAAAGCACATGCAGAATTTTATGCTAAATATTAATTTTATTGCTGTTGTAGGCTGCACCTGCCTTGTATACAAACACTTTCATACAACTTCTATTGAATACTTGGATTAAATCTTCTAAGTCAACCATGCTGCAGAACAGAACAGTGAAAGAATTACTGTGGGGATACAAAGATCCCTTCTTAAACAAGGTCCCCTTCCCCTTGGACCCTGTTCTGGGAGTCTTCTACCCGGTAAGTGAAATCAAGAAGGAGGCAAAGCCTTCAGTTACCATTCTGTGAATAAAAATTAAGGCAGCTGCTGTGAGGAAGAAAAATGATACAATACTACACTCTGCTTCAACTCTTCTAACTGTTATTCTTTCTTCTTGTGTCTGTTACAGTATAATGAGACACTCGATGGACTTTACAAAGTCTATACTGGGAAAGAAGATATTAAAAAAACAGCAATAATTGAAAGTTATAAAAACAAAAGGTATCATAATGTTGTATAATTAAAGACCATACATATTTCCAAGGTATGACTTTTAAGGCTTGATTCACTAAGAGCTATAGATAAATGGAAAATCTTCGACAAATCAAGGAAATCCAGATCAAGCCGTGGGCTTAGCAAAACCACCTCTCTCTTTCAGCTCTTCATAATTCTGTTAGGAGCTAGGATTTAAGACAGTTAGTGATTCTTTGATACAAGTAGCTACTTCTACCTTGCACTCTTAATTAGCTAGATCCCTTTTAATTTATTCTAATGCATCATATAGTTTATCTGAATAAATGAACAAACATCTCTATCCTCTGACTTTGCTAATGAATCAGGCTTATACTGGAGCAGTTATATTTAGCAATACAGATAATGAAGTTCATTACATGTTATAATATACTACATGCAGCATGACTCTTTTTTTATCTTAAAGGAATCTTTCATACTGGGAAGGTCACTGCGATATGGTTAATGGCACAGGTGAGCCCATCAAAACTTTTTAAAACTTCAACACATTTCTTGATATTGCAAGGGAATAATGGAATACAATATTTAAGTTAATTCCCCTGGGCTTTGATAGTTCTATATTCTGTATATTAAATGTCTATATAAATTTGGATGCATACATAATACTACTGCTATACATGCATATGTGTGTATCTATTATATATGTTATACATTAGTGTGCATTATTTCATATAGACATGTACACACACCCTCTTCAGCTAGTGTACATATGGAAGGAACAGAAGAAAAGAATCCAGTTTTCTGTTTCTACTAATTTTATTTATCATACAGTATAACTAAGGTGTTATTTCTTTCTTTGGTATAGCAGTTGAAAATTCTCTTTGTGTTCTAATAATGTACATTAATTCACAGTACTGAAAAATAATATTAACTGCACCAGAATGGACAGAAAAGTTTTTTTACTGAGATATGAAAAGAAATTGAGGTGGCAAGGGAAAAGGCAGGTGATTTGGAGACTACTAGCAGGTGAAAAGGGATGAAGAAGAAAAGTAGTTTAGTTTGGGATGAACAACTAGAGAGGAATATTTTTTATTTTTTTTTAATGCATATGGAAACAGTTGATTTGCTTAAGGATACATTTGTTCAAGGTGATATTTTTCTTCTGATGCGTGAAAGTTTCACTGTGAGGACACCAGAATCCATTGAGCTGAGGCCGATGGATGCCATGGTGGAGACTTTTGCAAAGAGCTGTAGGCCTTCAGTAAGCAAGCATCAAAACATGCAGGTTTTGGTTTGTTTGGGCGGTTGTTTTTTTTTTTCCTTTTCTGTGCTTCTTTGTCTAGCATAGATAATTTTCCTTATAGCCCAGAGCATGTGATAGGTTATTTTTAGGTATTTTAAATACATCACTTTTCAGAAGTCTGTAAATCAGGAAGGATTAGTTACTTTTTAAACTATGCAATTAATTTTATAAGAGGCAATAATTTCTTAGGTTCTGGGACTTTCCTGGGAGCCTGATCCCATTTTTCCCAGGGTCAGCCTTTTGTTTTTCCTTCTTCCACAGCTGATGGAATAAACATACAGAGCTAACTAGACTAAATGCTCCAGTACTGTGAAAATGTGAAGATTTTCCTTGTTAGCAAGGGTTATCACACAGTTTACCAGAGCAGTCAGTGTGACTACTCATGTGTTTAGAGAAGCAGCAGGTTTAAAAGGCCTTGTAACTAAGTGTGGGAATTCCTTCTTATCTTGTAAGCCTTCACACCAAAGCACAGCATATGCAGTATAAGTAAATATCTAGATAAAAATGTTAAGGAGTATTCTTGTATGGGGCTTGAAATGAGTCCATGTTTGCAAACTCTCCAAGACTGCCAAGATTTAGAAATTGTGTGTCTAGGATGATCTCGGATCTTTAAGTGAAAGTGCTTCTGTCAGCAGTGGGCAAGGGGCAGGATGTAATTTATCTTTCTCGCTTCTGCCAACTAGATTCAAAGATATCACAGATGTTTTCAATCCCTTGGTTACAGCAGCTGACTAAGAAACTAAACAGCAATTGTAGCAAGAAGTAACGAATGTCCTGGTTAAAGGCTTGTTACAACACCTTGTTTGGGAAAATGGCAAAGAGTCCTCTTACTTAACTCTGGATGCTTGCAATGCACAAATATGTATCTGAACATGCTGTCTCTATTCTTTTTATAACAAGTGGAGAAAAAGACATTACCAAAGTTCTACTCCTCTGACCTATTTTGTATGTCTACCATGAGGAGAGATGGGTTGTGCTCCAAAACTGCTTCCTTGTCTGCATTAGCTATCCGTTAGCTGAGGATCTCAGCTTACGAAGAGGCACGCTTGAGCAAACCTCGGTGACAAAAGGTTTAGCGCTGATTATTAAATAAGCAGTTTTGAAGTCTAAAGCTGTGTTTCTTGTAAGCACTGGTGTCATAACTGTGGGTGAACCAAGCATCTCTAGAATGGTTTAGGTTTTCAGACTGCATAAACCTTGAAGCAATGGCAACAAGTACTGGAATTCATATTAAGCAGGACTGTTTTTTTTAATCCTCTGCTTTAAGTAAGCCTGATTATGTATCTTCATGTCCAGGAGAAAAAGAAAAAAAAAAGGTTGCTCCTCTTTGGCTCTTTGGCTCTCTTTCAAAAACAATATATTCTTATCTGTAGAGTGCCTGTCACTGTGCAATATCATAATTATTTTCCCCATAAATGACTAATTGTGTTTACCTTTATCACAGCCTTATAGGAAAGTAACAGCTGAGTATTGAGCTAGAAATCAAATCATATCTTCTAAGTGGAATTGCTTTCAAGCTCATATTTTATTTTATCCACAGATGGAGCATCATTCCCACCATTTGTTAAGAAGAATCAGGTACTGCGCTTCTTCTCCTCCGATATCTGCAGGTAAGCTGGTCCCTTCCTGGTGCATGCACACACCTGCACAAGCTCTCTTGTTTCAGAGGACAGCTGCAGTGGCTCTGCATGGGCTCAGGTTGCCATTAACATTTCACCTAAACACAAGTAAATTCATGAGCAGCGCTTATGATTCAGAACTTGATTCTTCACTTTCTTCATGTCAAGTAGCAAGCTATTTATGGTGCGTTTTATTTCAGACAGCTACAGATGTATAATTCAGGCATATTTGACACTGTTGTGAGCTGTTACAGATCTATGAAAGACATTGAGGGCCACAGGTTCAAAGTCTGGAACTTCTAAGACCAGGACTCAGCTTATAACCTGCCTTATTTGGCCTAAGAAGGCAATTTACTACTCGGCATAGATACCTCAGGGGCCAGTTGGGCCCATTTTTGACATTTCTGCAGAGCATCATCCATGCAGAACAGGCTTTACTGTCATCCACTAGATACTCAAAATTGTTTTCTCACAGGGTATTTTTACGTATTTTATTTTTATGTATTTATAAACAAACAAACCTGCTTAATACATCCCATACTGATGGCTTTTCAGCCTGCTGCTTCTGCTGAGTTCACTTTCCCTGAGTTCTCCAGTGGGATCATGGAAAGCAATGTTAAAAGATTTAAAGTGCATCACAGTGCACTGTGATTTACTTTTGGGAAGTTCGATCCCTTTATTTATTTTGCTGCCTGGAAACAGCTGCTTCCTTTTAACTAGGTTTAGTGGGCCATTTGCTTTGCCGACTGTTTGTTTTTAAAAATCGGTGTTTTTACATAAAGTTAAAGTTATTTTTTTTGTGAAGTAATTGAATCTTCAAAGTGGAAAGCATTTCACAAGTCATGGAAAAGGGAATTCTATGCAGAGGAGAAGTGATAAAATTCTTGGATCGTTTGCATACAGTTTGTGAGATTCTCTGACCATTTAATTCTCACAATTAATGAACGATGAAGAAGGACACTAGCAGTCGTTCAAAGGTCATGCTGAAACAGGGTCATGGAAAATGGTTCTGTCCATATTGCAAAACCCAGAACCCTTCTTTTGTTTGGCTGCAATGCAAAGTGTTGCTGCCTTGGTTACATACTGCGTAACAGCCATACCTCCATGTCAGTTTATAATGTATCAGTGAAAAGGAGAATAAGTGGTATTCTGATTCATATACAATGGAATAAGGTTATATGCATAATGTTGCATGCATCATAAAGCTTAGATTAGTAACATCGGGTCACCAAAAACCTATGGCAAAGTTGACTTTTATATTGGTAAGTATCTCTATTGTAGTCCAAACACTTCCAAATTTTCTTAATAAAAGTCGATGT
>NW_010192880.1:0-21813 GCF_000695765.1 Mesitornis unicolor | reverse complement strand
GTAGGGAAAAGAGATCTTAACTGATTTGTTTTGTTTGTGTATATTGTTTAGTATTAGTATTAGTATTTTGTTTGTCTTTTTGTGTATCATCATTCCCACCTCTGAGCTTGTACATTATTTTGTGAAAGTGTGGAATATTCTCCATTACAAAGGAACACCCCTACAGACTGCTGAACAGTGTGAAAGGAGCCTGGACACTGGCTGTCTGGAATACTTGTTTCTTTTAAGAGAGACACAGTCTGGGATATCCTTAAGCAGTATTGCCATGAATTCAGGTTTTTAATCTAAATGACTGAAATGCATTTCTCCTCTTTTATATTCAGATCAATCTATGGAGTTTTCCATAGCAAGCAGGAGGTGAAGGGAATCACACTCTATCGTTTCACAGTTCCTCGTGAAGCATTTGCATCGCCTGTCGAAGTTGGAGATAATTATTGCTTCTGTACAGATGAAGTCATATCACAAAACTGCACATTAGCTGGAGTCCTAGACATTAGTTCCTGCAAAGCAGGTATAGTAGTGACACAGCACAGCCAAACAGGCCATTTAACTGGGGAGAAAACACATGTCCTGTAGCTGAGATGTTACTCCAAGATGCAAGATGTTCATGTTTTTCTGCGAATTTTTCCACAGATTGCCTGTGAGACCTTTCACTTTTCTGTAGTTTCCTTTCCCAAAATGAGGACTATAGTGTTTCTGTATTTTGCACAGTACTATGCAAAATCGTGATACTACAGATTGTATACTGAAACTGCTGGAATGCATGTATAGAAAGGAGAGAATCATAGAATAGAATCATAGAATGGTTTTAGTTGGAAAAGACCTTTAAGATCATCAAGTTCAACCATCGGTACAGCCCTGCTAAGTCTGTCACTAGACCATGTCCCTAAATACAACATCTACTTGGCTTTCGAACACCTCCAGGGATGGTGACTCAACCACCTTCCGGGGCAGCCTGTTTCAGTGCTTGACAGCCCTTTCAGTAAAGAAATTCCTCTTAATATCCAATCTAAACCTCCCCTGACAGAACTTGAGGCTATTACCCCTTGTACTATTGCTTGTTACTTGTGAGAAGAGACCAACCCCCACCTTGCTACAAACTCCATTCAGGTAGTTTTAGAAAGCGATAAGGTCTCCCCTTAGTCTCCGCTTCTCCAGGCTAAACAACCCCAGCTCCCTCAGCCCTCAAAAGACTTATGCTCTAAACCCTTCAGCAGCTTCATTGTCCTTCTCTGGACACACTCCAGCATCTCAATGCTCTTTTTCTAGTGAGGGGCCCCAAACTGAACACAATATTCGAGGTATGGCCTCACCGATGTCAAGTACAGTGGAAGTATCTCTTTCCTAGTCCTGCTGGCCACAGTATTCCTGATGCAGATCAGGATGCCATTGGCCTTCTTGGCCACCTGGGCTCACTGCTGGCTCACATTCAAACAGCTGTCAATCAACACCCACAGCTCCTTCTCTGGGCAGCTCTCCAGTCACTCCCTCCCAAGCCTGAAGCGCTGCATCGAGTTGTTGTGAGCCAAGTGCAGAACCTGGCACTTGGCCTTGTTGAACCTCATGCAATTGGCCTCAACCCATTGATCCAGCCTGTCAAGGTCCCTCTGCAGAGCCGCCTTACCCTCAGGCAGATCAACACTTCCACCCAACTTAGTGTCATCTGAAAATTTACTGAGGGTGCACTCAATTCCCTTGTCCATGTCATTGATAAAAATATTAATCAGAAGTGGCCCCAGTACTGAGCCCTGGGAAACACCACTTGTAACTGGCCACCAGCTGGATTTAACTCCATTCACCACAACGCTTTGGGCCCAGCCATCCAGCCAGTGTTTTACCCAGTGAAGTGTACGCCTGACCAAGCCATGCCCAGCCAGCTTCTCCAGGAGAATGCTATGGGAAACAGTGTCAAAGGCTTTACTATAGTCCAGGTAGACAATATCCACAGTCTTTCCCTCATCCACTAAGCAGGTTACTGTGTCATGGAAGGATATCAGGTTAGTCAAGCAGTACCTGCCCTTCCTGAACCCATGCTGACTGGGCCTGATTGCCTGGTTGTCCTGCGTGTGCCGCATGATGACATTCAGAATAATCTCTTATATAACCTTCCCTGGCACCAAAGTCAGACTGACAGGTCTGTAGTTAGCCAGGTCCTCCTTCTGGCCCTTCTTGTAGATGGGTGTCACAAGAGCATTCTACAGGCAATGTATAAAAGCCAGAGATAGTCACAGTCCTTGTATTTGTGGTAATTTTCACACACTTTGTGTGTGTGTTAACAATTATATATACCTGCAGAAATTGAGAGACACTATTGGCTAAGGTTAACATTGTTCTAAATGATATATACAGAGTCTGCATTTGATGCAGACTAGACAACATGGGTTCCCTTTAAGCTTGCTTTCTATAAAACAAGATCATGAGGGAGGGGAAACAGTGACAGTCAGGTCCTCACCTCAGCGTGAAACTCAGCTCCACAGTTTGGACACAGACAACCAGGAGTTATAACTATAACTTGTTTCACTATGCAAATTTTCCTAATGACAGCAGAATCACAGAAATAAACACTTTTCTGGAGGGTGGGCCTCTTACTATCTTTATCAGGATAGTGTGTCTATATTAAAAATTAATATTTGCATGGAAAATGGCCTCAGAAGATGAGCACGGAAACTAGGCTTAATGATTCAAGTGTGGTTTTTTTTTCAATAGGAAAACCGGTATTTATCTCTCTCCCGCATTTTCTTCATGCAAGCAAGGTTATATTGGATGAAGTTGAAGGACTGAGCCCAAATGAGGAGGAGCATGAGACATTTCTAGATATAGAGCCTGTAAGTCCAAACATTTAATAACTGTAACTCAGTAAACTTACAGTGTTTAAATTTAATTATAGTAGAGTAGGCCTTTTACAGAGGGACAAGCAGGAGATACAATATTTTCATGCTTGCTCTTGCAAGACCTACTCACAAAACTGTCATGATTTTAGCAGGGGAAATTTAAAGCAGAACTTTGTCTCCTTCTAATCCTCAAAGTTTGGAAAATAAGTTTTGATTTTTCCTTAAGGGGAATGTGATATTAAATAGATTCTGCAAACTTTCAAGCATCCTATAGCATTTCTATGACCTTCAAGTACTTTGAGAAAATTCTTTTCTATGAAAGTTCTTTTCTCTCTATACCCAACTTTTTAAATTTCCTATAACTAGCCATTTTTTAATAATTACTTTCTCAGCTGAAATTAAATAAATGTAGATCCGTTTATTTCCAAGAAAACTACTGTAAGTCTGGACAGACTAATCTAGAACAGACCTAATGTAGTCTTTGTGACTCGGATTGTCCAAGAGTTCCTAAACTGAATGAATTTATGACAGCTCTGATTTTGATTGCCTCCAATTTTACCTCTACTTCTTTTCTGGTGTATTTACCAAATTTTTCTGAGTTGTGTGATGAATTCTAAGGTTTCAAAATTTTATTTTGCTCTGAATTTGAATGAAAAGTTAAAATTCAGTTTTTTTCACTAAAATATTTTTAGTCATATAATTTGCAGTTAAGCTGTGTAACTTCAGTGAGATCTAAAGTTAAATCCTTGTTTCACCTTTTTTGGAATAGAGACATCAACCAGAATTTCCTAAGTCTGATATGAAGTTTTCCAGAATCGTATTCTGTCTTGTTTTTGTGGAGGACAGAGGGGAAAAGGAGGAGATGAAGAAAATATCTGACTTTTGTTTTGATATGTTTGTTCTGATAGGAAATGTTTGTTTTCTGCCCTATGCAAATTAAGCATCCTTCTTATTGAAAAAGAAAATTTAGCTAATTTCTGATGAAAAAAAAACCCTCAACCATATTTTTATATGAAACATTTCATGACTGATTTAGTATTTTTAACTTTTTTTTTTTTTCTTTCAGTTTTAGTTGCAGATTACAAAAGCAACTGTGGTAAAGCCACAAAATCAGAAATTCCATGAGAAATGTGAGACCTTTAGAAACATTAAAATTTCATAAAAATGGACTCCTTCAAAACAAAAAGATTAATTAATACCAAAGTGCTTTTGACACAGTCCATATTCTAAGCTTGGGCATCTAATTAAAAAAAAAATAATTAATGTGGGCTTTTTGTTCTGTTTTTAGATCACCGGTTTTACACTACAATTTGCAAAAAGGCTGCAAGTAAACCTCCTTGTGAGGCCTGCACCAAAAATCGAGTAAGTATTACTTAATTATTTTATTTTTAAAGACTTTTTTGAGAGGGCTGATTAGCCTATAAGAGTGTCAGTAGGGCTAGAAGAGAAGGAATAAAAATACTTTCCCACTGCATTTTCATCTTTCTTGCAAAAATTTCATCCATGACTTTTCCGAGAACATAAATTTCAGCAAAAGAGCAAGCCTTCTTCAGCAAGGCACTGCCCAAGTATTTTAACAAACATTTGATTTCCCCACAGAATATGACAAGGCAACTTGTTTTTTAAAAATACTATTCTTACAAAACTCAAATGGGCCCATGAGACTGAACTGGAAGGCAAAATGTATTTTCTGTAATAATTCGAATGAGAGAGAGAATTTATGTGTGCTCTGTCACTAGATGGATTTTATCACAAGGGCTGACAGGTCTCTAGCTGTTTCTTTTCTCTTCAGTGGCCCAAATGTACATGTACAGACGTGCATTTCGGGATCCTGTACATCTGGCAGGTGAACACCGCACAGATCTTCAGACCCTCCCACCAGCACGTAGTGGTAGCCAGCCTTTCTCCTTTCTGACTACCCACATATGGAAGGCTAGAGAGAAAGATGACTGCCCAGTATGTAAAAAAAGCTGTTATTAATTGTAGGCTTATTTTTTTTTCAGTCCAAAACTGTACTAAAAAGGTACTTGTGGAAGGTAGAAATGTAGTTAGAGAAGAAGAAATATGTTAAAGTAGAGGCTGGGCTTATTCACCAGACTGAAGGTAACACACTGTACTTATTTTATTTTCTCTTTTCAGAGCTTTATCAAAAGTTAAAAACACTTATGTTTTCCCTATTCTTTGGCTAAATGAGGTTAGTATATTTTCTGTCTATTAATCTTCACTGTTTAAAGAAAACAGAAAAAAATCACCTAGCTTTCTCAATCTCAGTGTCCTGAAACTGGGCAAATAAACTCATACTGTGATTTGTACACACCAAGAATGTATTGAGCAAGTATTGCATACATACCTTTCGCTGACATTTTTCTTGCATTGTTTCAGACTGCTGTTATTGGAGATGAAAAAGCAGAAATGTTCAGAAATAAAGTCACCAACCCGGTCCAGATGCTGGGTGTGCTGCAGATGGCATTAATCATCGCAGGAGCTGTGCTGTTCCTCGCATTCATGGGTTCTTATTTCATATGCAGATCAAAGAAATTAAAATAAGTAAGTAAGCACTAATGGCTCAGTCCTCAGCAGTAACTTTTCCTCTGGATTTCATGAAGTTCAGAATCATCACCTGTTTAGCTGTTCTTATTTTTTAAGTGCTAGTATATTCAGCATTTGTTCTGTGGGAAATCATCCAGACAATTTAGCTAATGTTTTCAAATTCCCTTCCCAGCCTTAATCTTTGAGGATGCTCTTAAGACACCCAGGAGAGGGTATTGGGAGCTGTATCAGAAAACCAACATTTTCTTTTTTATTCCAAAATACGACATGATTGTTCTGAGTTTATGAAAATAGACTTTTATACAAGACTGCTAAACTGTTCAGAAGTCCCTTCTAGCACTTATCTGGGAGAGAGGCTACACAGCTGCAGATTCCTGTTCTCTTCCTGGACATATCCTTGTCTGGAGTTCAGGGAACCCACTGTAAATGACTTTTTTTTATTGAATGTTGGATAGAGTTTCTCGCTTCTTTATCTCAGTCATGCAGGCTGCCACGTTAATCTAAACATCTCCTTAGCATACCTAGCACACTAAGACTAAATATACTGCCACTATGGGTAGAAGAACCAAGTGGTGGATTAATGCACTAACATCTAGGGAAACAAACATATTTTTTGAATGTTTTAAAAGAATTGCAGACACATGAATGTCATGGTGAAAGGTATGCTGTAGTAAAGTTAAAAAAAAGTTAAAAAAGTTAAAAATTTTTAAGATGAAGCCTTACCTCATCACATGCTGAATTCTGATTTTATTTCATTACAGGTAATAAAAGACTTCAGAGGTAGGCAATGTTTAATTGAAATTTCAGCCAAGAAGCATGTTCGAATTCAGAGACGAAAGGTATGATTCAAGGCACAGTCCACATGCTATGGAATTCAACATGCTTTTCCATTTAGAGAAGACCAACTCACTAACCCAAATAAGCTGATGTTTCCTAAGGTCCACACTTCTGACATCTCTAAAGAGGCCACTATGGAAACTATGCTGTCAAATAACTTTGATTATTTGACCCTTGTTACAAATTTTAAATGACATTCATTTAAATGACTGAAGTCGAGATGCAGGTGGATTTTAGTACACCTTCTGCCATTTATGCAACTTGCTACTTTTTTTTCTTCTGGGATTTGCAAGACAAATGAAAGCCATTTTCTGATGTTTTGTCTCTGAGCACAGACTGGGAATGATAACACCTTTGAGCTCATGCTGTGCTCTAGATGCTCTCATTGCAATGTTTCTTTCTGTTCCTTCAAGGAATGGAAGCTGCTGCAATAGTACTGCTCTCTGTCCTCTATTCAGGGATGTGAATTGAGTTGAATGTGAAGCTTATGATGTAAAGTTACTAACTGTAATACATGGAGCTAATAAAAGACTTACTAAAATAAGTGGTTTATACATTTTATACGGAGATGGCTCATAGACGCACCACAACCATTCATATGTTGATGGAGCTCATTAACACTTAGCTCCACAGCTGTTTAGCAATCTGGGATACTCCCTAGCTCCCAACCTCCTCCACTGCTCTTACGGTTGCTTCCCGTGTGCTTTTCTTTCTGGGAGTTGCTCAGCCTCTGCTCTGCCCTAACCCCACTTTGCCCAAGGCCTCCCTTAGAGAATGATCTTCTATGTCACTGTAGGGTCAAGAGAAAGTATTCCAGAATGCTCCAGACACAGGAAGGATGAAGGTAATGGTTTTGATCAAACATTAGAAGGTTCCACTTCTTTACTATAGGAGAACATAAATGAAAACAGGTAGCCCCAATTCTTTACTGATAAACCATCTGCCATAGGGAAATTTGTGCAACCATTTGTTTAATGAGGTGCATCAGCCTGTAGACAGGTAACTAGCAAACACTGCCATCTGCATGAATGGTTTACTTTTTCATGTGATCTGAATGCCATATCTTAGAAATGAGAGCCAATGGGAAAGATACGTTGAAGGAGTCTCTCCTTTTCCCATAGTCAACGAATTCAGAACGAGAGCTTAAGTTCAGCATTTTTGAAGTTCTTCTTGAATCTTTTCTCTAAGAGCTGCAAGGAAAAGGAAGATAAAAAATGCCCAGCCTCTGATAGCATGATGTTTGAAAAAAAGTGCTAAAGTGGTCTTTAAGCAATAAAGATTTACCTTGCTAGTAAAGGACAGTATCTTTTGCCGGGTATTTTTAGTAACGTGTTTTCACCCTTTGGAAATGAAGGGGAAAACCTAACAGACTAAAATGCTGTTGTTTTAATACCATGTTCCCTGTGGACAAAGTTGTGTAGCTATCAGTAATGCTGATGAATCACAGAAACCCCAAGAGATTTTTCTTAAAGGCAAGCAAGGTCTATAAGGTACATGTGCTACAGTCTATTTTTGCAGCTATGTGCTGGAAATGCAAAGTAACAGGGCAGGAGATGTGAAGGGGGGATGGCATGCAAGGGAAACTCTGCTCTCAGGGAGCTAATGTATTTCATTACTTGTGGTGCTTGCTAGTCAATGAAAATTAAGACCTTTTCACTCATTTCTGCATTATTGTTGGTATTACACGTGATGCTCCGTTCTCATATTAGTCTGGGGACAGTCTGACACAATTGAAGGCATAGGTATAGTACTATGGCCTGGTCAAAAACATATGAGGACTGCTTAAGTCATTAATTCACCTTCTCCTCTGAAACATGAACAGGTCTGCTGTGGTTCAAGATCTGACACCAAGTTTTTATAACAAAACTAGTCTTTTGTGTCAGAAGCTAAAGGTGAGATCTTTTCACCAAAGGAAAAGCAGCAATGCTCCTGTCATTTCTGATACTCTAGTATTCAGTTGCATTTTCTTTGGCTTCAAGCCCGTTGTCAGTAAGGTAGCACTTGCTCTACGAGTACTGTTTAGGGCTCTGTGGTGCTCCATCAGCAGTGATCCAACAAGTCAGGCCATGATTTTAAATGTCTCAGGGCCCAATTTTGCATACACACAAATACTTCTGTTCATATCTATAATCTCATTGATCTCAGTGCAGGTTTGGACTCTTAAACTATGTTCAGCATCTAGACTGCACTTGAACTATTATTAGCAGTTAGTTTGTCAAAACCATTGGTTGCAGTTATTGTTAATTCATGTTATTAAGGCTAATGTTAAGTATTTACATTTGTTCAAACAGTGCAGGATAAACATTTATTAGAAATGTTAATGAACTAAATAAAAATAAAATAAAACTCAAACTCTTCTTTCTGAGATCCTTATGTCTAATTGTAAATAAAGTCTTCTGTGTTGTATAATGAACTCCTTGTGTTTCTTTTCTTGGTATTTTGGGTGTATTTTCTTTTCCTAGACAACAATTTTATAAATTGATAAACAAGCAAGCTTATGGCTAATTTTGTTATGTCATTGTACTCCAGCATGTAGCAGCTGCTTAGAAGAGCATACCACATTTCATGTTGCCACATGATCCATTATGGCAAAGTACCAGGTCTAACAAGGCTAAGTGCTGGGCCCTGCACTTGAGTCACAACAACCCCATGAAAGCTACAGGCTTGGGAAGGAGTGGCTGGAGAGCTGCCCATCAGAAAAGGACCTGGGGGTGTTGGTTGACAGTGGCTGAACGTGAGCCAGTAGTGAGCCCAGGTGGCCAAGAAGGCCAACGGCATCCTAGCTTGTATCAGAAATAGTGTGCCCAGCAGGAGTAGGGAAGTGATCCTTCCCCTGTACTCGGCACTGGTGAGGTCGCACCTCAACTACTGTGTTCAGTTTAGGGCCCTTCACTACAAGAAGGACATTGAGGCACTGGAGCATGCCTAGAGAAGGGCAACAAAGCTGGTGAAGGGCCTGGAGCACAAGGCTTATGGGGAGAGGCTGAGGAAACTAAGATTGTTTAGTTTGGAGAAGAGAAGGCTGAGGGGAGACCTTATCGCTCTCTAAAACTACCTGAAAGGAGGTTGTAGCAAGGTGGGGGGTGATCTCTTTTCCCAAGTGACTAGCAATAGAATGAAAGGAAATAGACTCAAGCTGTGCCAAGGGAGGTTTAGATTGGATATTAGGAAAAATTTCTTCACTGAGAGAGTGGTCAAACACTGGAGCAGGCTGCCCAGAGAAGTGGTGGAGTCACCATCCCTGAAGGTGTTCAAAAAATGTGAAGACATGGCACTTCGTGACATGGTTAAGTGGGCATGGTGGTGGTGGGTTGACAGTAGGGCTTGATGATCTTAGAGGTCTTTTCCAACTTTAATGGTTCTATGATTCTATGATTATAAATACCAGTGACATACAACATTTATTCTCTGGATTACAAAAAGGAGGAGACTTTGTGGGCAGAACTGAGCACTATCATGTCTTAACTGCAGCGATTCTAAAACAACCTTCAGAGACCGGACTCAGAGAGAGATCTGCTGTCAGTTCCCTTGCTCTGGAGGTGTTGGCAGGATGGTGTTAGCACATCCAGTAGCACATTACAACATCCTCTGCTGGCTCTGCGGGTCTGGTAGGTCAGATGGGAGAGGAGCCCAGCTATGCTCATGCCTCATGTTCTCCGCCCACCCCAGATCCTTATAGGTGAAAATCACTGCTAAAAATCAGATATGACCCAAGATCTAACAGCCCACATACTTTCACCCCAGAGGAGGTGTGCCAGCTCTTGAGCTCTAACTGTAATTATGCTTCCAAAGCCTTTCTTAAAACCTGTTCTTCCTACTTAGCCTACCGGTGTCTGCTAAGGTAATGTAAACATGCTACTGCACCTTGAAAAAGAAAGAAAATTTATGCTTTCTCTGTTCTATTAACTATGAGACGATGCAAGGGTTTATTTTATTTATGGCTGTACACATCAATAGTATTTAAAAAAATAATCAATTTAATAACTACTAAAATATGTTTACATCTTTTTTTCTGGTCGCCACATAAAATAAAAAAACAAAGAGGCAAATGACTCACACTGACCAAATGCAAACTGCAGTTATAAGTAGGTGCTATTCATTTTCTATTCTCTGTTCCCTCTTTCTATACCAGATAACCGTGATGCTCTGTGGTCCCAGCCTCTCCCAGCATCACCCAAAGGAACCAGAGACTTATAGTCCACCCAGACAGCATCAGGCTGGGACCTTTCTCAGCTCTACTGCACCAGAAAAGAAACCAAATGCTTTGCAGTAGGCGCCACCCAAAGGGCATACAGTTTTTCACAAGTTCTCCTGCTTCAATTCAGCATATGCAGTCAAAAATAATGCTGCCTAAATTCACTGTTGCTTCCTCTGCCAGTTGACATCACCAGAAGTTCTTTGAAAACAGTGTGAGAAAAAAACACATCCTAAGTATCTGCTGAATGACACATAACTGGATGCAGCACTAAGACAGAAATTTTGACACCCATTAATATTCTGGGGTGTTTTGCTATGGCCAGGATTTCCCCTGAATTCTGTGAATTTGTGTTTTATGAAATATGTGCTTGATGTAACCAGGCACACCTGTATTTTCCAGGACTCTATTTCTTTCACAGCATCACTTGTGTAACATCAAGGATTTGTGGACATAGCAGTACTTACATATATCCACGTGTGTGCTCTTTTATGTGATTTAGATTTTGAATGTACCTTAAACACATTTAGCAATTTCAGTCCCACTAGAATATTTGCGTGTAGGACTGGGAAAGTCAGATTTTTGCCCATATTTTTCCTTCTATTTTTTTCCAAATGGAAAGTCCACATATGTGAATGCTTCCAAAAGTAAAATTTTCCACTGATACTTTCATGATAGGAGCTAAAACATGATTGGCACTTCAAACCAGCAGTGGAAGGTAAAAGCCTGCTGGAGGTGTAGGTACTTTTGGGTACTGACATATAGGTCCATACATTTCCTGTCTTTTTGCCACAAATGTGGAAGCATTTCCTTCTCTGACCACTGACTCTACAGGTGTAACTAGTGATCTTTACCCTGGTCAAACACTTGGGTCAGCTCTGCAAAATCAGAAGTAATCACTACAGTTAATGCACATGGGGATGGACACACACACACACAGACTGATGTAGCAGCAGCCGCATTTTACTCTGCAGCCTTGACAATCTCAGCCTGGTTGTCTTAGCAGGATAAATTGAAGAACACTGTTGACATTCACGAACTCACACTGGCAGAAAACAAGGACAAGAGGGGAATTAGGACCCTCTAATTATTTCTATTTTTCTTATGAGCAATGGGGAAAAGCACTAAGAAAGAACTTTTGACAAAGCATGTACTTTAATTCAATGACAAGTCCGTGCAGTTCAGAGGTTAATTCAGGAAATCTATTCCAGTCACCATCTAATCTTCCAGGCAGTAGACAGAGACTTCCCTGAGCACCCAGGAGCACCTCCTGCTTTTCTGAATGGATGTACCTATGTGTCTCCTGCATAAGATCATCTGGTACTTAGTACAATCCTGAAGGAACAATATCTGATAGATGTACACAGTGTACAGTATTTTTCTGGCAGGAAAAATAAGTAAATGGCCAGGGATATCAGCCAGAATGTGGAATATGTGGATTCCAGAAGCTCCTATTTTGTTGTGAATGCATTTAGATTACACTAATTCAGATGAAGAAAGTATGCTATGATTCAGGTTACTTCTTCAAATGAAACTAAAGTCCTAGAGAAAGACGATTGCTAATCCACAAAGATGAAGGGGATATTGGCTTTACTTTGGATACTGGTTGAGAGGCAGAGGAATGTTTTTACGCTGGTGACCATCCTCTTCGGAGCATCCTCTTCAGTGAAGCTTTGCCTGCAAATACTTTTTTCAAGGTAACTGCAGTTATACCTTGATCTCATCATTGCTTTCCCTCCCTCATTGCACTCATAAAGTTCACTGACACACACTTTAATCAGGAACAGATTTTACATCTCTAAGTGTTTGCTGAGTCTTGTGTGTGCACTTATTGGGAAATGTTAATTGCCTATCTGAACAACTTTTATCTACTATGCTCTGCTTGCTCCTTAACATATGGCTCTAAAGTAAAACTTATCAAGTGAGGAATGAAATGTAGATGAAGGAAGGAAGGGTGGCTCACATGGCGATGGCAATGACTTCTGACAAAACCCAACTGCCCAGCCATAACAGCAATTTGTGAGTGCCCCTGTGCTAGGCGATGAGAATAAGAGCATGCTGCAAGACCAGGACAGGGAGAACAGCCACTGAGGCAGGTAGGGGTGTGCAGGTGGATGGCTATAAAGTGAAAGGCATGCTGCAGTGCTTCACAAGAAGGACGACAAGGCTGAACACAACAGACCCTGGGCCTACCAAGTGTGGATGTATGCCATACACATATAAAAGCAAACCAGGGAAAGCACAAATGCTGTGAACAGTTTGTTTCCCAAGTGTATAACTGCAATATATCTCAAGACACCTAATTTTTTTCATTAGCAGCTAGTTTAGGAAAGCCCGGGTCTCCGATAGAGTCTGTGTCATATCACTCGTCCCTCACAGATATCTCAAATATCCCAGAGCATGTCATGTGAGAAGCCTTGCTAGATCATTCTATAATCTCTTTCCATAGCTGTGTTTTTCAGGACTGGGATCTTTAACACAGATGCTGGGCTGAATACAAGGTAGAAAAGGAGGCCATGAGTACAGGAGGCCACAAAAGTCACATAGGAGGCTTGTCACAAAGACTTTTCGGCTAGCTTTGGTGGAGTTCCTGTGAGACAGCTGGCCTTTGCACATCCTCATTTCAGGTACTCAATCTTCCTGTTCTGAGAAGCCATGCTACCTTATTTGTAGATAAGGGACCAGGTAGTTATAACTTAAATAATACCTGAGTCCTTTTATGGAACCTCTCCCTTAAGCCTTTTCGTAGGCAGAAGAGAGAAACAAATGAAAATAATATCCAGGTAAATAATTCAGAAGCAGATTTCTATTAACTCCTCTTGCTAATCCCTTCTAAGCTTTTTTTTTTTTACAGCCACTTCTTGAATGTTCCAAAATAGTGTATAGTAAGAAACACTCTCTTGCAGCCTGAAACCTTGAATGGGATATTTACATATAAAAATGCATACTTTACAGTTTTGACAATATTGAACTTTTTGGTCCACATGCACTCATCTGGCAAAACTTGGGAATGCAGCACACCTGCCAGAAATGGCAGAGATCAGTGCTTTACAACTCACTGAGTCACTGTTTGCAGTGTAGGAGTAGTGTGCAAACCATGGAGCAATCCCAAAGGCAAAAAGAATACTTTTGAATGAGAAATGAGTTACATATCTGTATTCTATTTGCAAGCAAATATTGAGTTTAAAAAGGAAACACCGTGCAAGGCTTACCTTCATCTTGTCCTTTCTGTATTTACAGCTCTTCCCTGGGTTCTCCTACACCCGGGAAAGGAAAATGGAGAGAGGTGACAGCTTCAGTTTTCTCTTGCTATTCCCTCACAATGTTGATTCTCGCTCCTTTAGAAAAGGAAGGATGAGACCAGAGATTTATACTAAGAATTTTCTGCTGACATTACATAATAACCCTCCACCTGAACATTTTTGAAAATACTTCTTACTTTTAAACATGTTTATTGCTGCGCATCTTAACTTCCAGGCCTCGCCAGGCAGTTTCTGCGATGCACACTAGATGGCAATGCAAAATCTAGGCTGATATCCTAAATTCTCCTAATCTGTCCAGGGCTGTTCACCACGCACTGGGGTTTGGGTGGATACACTTGGACATAGTGAGGCTTCAGCTGAGGCCCCTTTTTTCACATTAATCTGGAGCATAAAATAAGCATTGCATCACCGCCTCACACAGCTTGGTAGTTTTGCAATAGTTACCTAATTTGTTCATATATGTTAGTGTATAGCTTCCACAAGTAATAGGTATTATAAGGAAAGGGGTTGTTTTTTTTTTACAAAGTTAAATTTGGTGAAATATTTGAACTCTGTGAAAGCACATCCTTTCAGACCTGCAAACAATGTAAAAGTTGCTCCACTTGCTGTTTCTCAGTTGCTGCAGACCCTGGAGCCTGCTCAGAGAGCCATGAAGAAGATGAGAAAGTATACAAGAACTTCATGCTCAGCAAACCCAATTGCTGCCCCTTACAGTACCATCACAGCAAGAACTCCCACTTTTGAAGACTTCTCCTTTTTATTGTCCCCATTCTCCATCCAGAAAACTCACCTTCTCTGATACTTTCTGCTTCCTGTGACTAGGAGGACATGTGACCATGTCAAATGCTTGAGCATTTGAGCTCAATTTTACCTATGATGCTGACATGTCTAGAAGTGGCTCTGTATGTATTTTTTTTAATTTTGTATTTAAAATATTTGCTTAAATATGATTGCAGCATCCCTCCCAGGTTTTCTGTTGTAAATCAAGGCTCTAACCATTAACTGATATACTGCCTTTATAGCAGGACATGTTTCAGTTGTAGAGAAAGGAGGTTATGTTTCTGGTTTTTGTATATCTATGAAGAACACACACATTACAGTGAAAGTGGCTTGGTAGGAAGTTGTATGTTGAGATAACGTATTTGCACTAATAATAACAATATCTAATTAATAGGGTGGCCACGATAGCAGACCTGAATGGCAGGGACTAAAAAAAATCATGTACACTGCAAACTTGACTTTGTAGCCTGCCTTCAAATCATGTCTACAGGGTTTTTCTGAGTAAGCAGAATATGAACCGTTTCTGATCCCCAATGTCAAACTAACAGTGCAAGCCTTGCTGAGAACCAGCACCTCAGCAAGCTGGATTTAAAAGTGAGATGATAGGAAGGTCAGGTCTAGCTGAAATTATTGTTAGACCACTATTCACCTGTGGCTATTGTTTATGGAAAAAAGTATTTATCCACCTGCATGTATTTATTGTATTTAATCATAATGTATGTATACTTCCTGGAGTTATGAGGATTGGATAGCACTTTATCTTTTATTTAGAAAAATAAACTTATTAAAAATTGTTATATGTTTTTCTTTACATGATCATGTTTTTAAAGCTAAAAATATTAAAAATACAAAAAGTATTTGAGAAGACTATTAAAATTATTTATCAAAAATAGTCTTCCTCAAAATATTTTTTTAAAATAATAATTTGAAATATCTTTTTAGTATTGATATAATTAAGGTAAGAGATGACAAATACAGAGTCCCTCTGAAATTCAATCATGTTAAAATATAAGATAACATCAGAGAAGGAAAAATAAGGTTTTGATGGGTTTGATTTTTTTCCAGGACTGGTTATTTGTGGATGTCCTGGAGGAGTGATATGCATATATTTATGTATGTTTTTATATACAATCACTGACCAAAAGAGACTTGTTGGAGTCTGTGCCTGACGAGTCTATGATCTCTCATACCAGTGAGATGATGTCCTAATACCTAGGTGAAAGCACTTCTTGTAACACTCAAGATGCTCTTTAATATGATGGATGATCAGCTTATTTTTCAAAATCAAACAACTTGAATTATATGCACAGAGAGACAGAACTAGACTCTAGGTCACTTTTCAGAGAAATAAGGACCAAGAAGTTACATCAGGAGTCCCCAACATAAGAAGGACAGGAAGCTGTTGGAGTGAGTCCAGAGACGGGTCACTAAGATGATCAAAGGGCTGGAGCACCTCCCCTGTGAGGACCAAATGAAAGAGCTGGGGCTGTTCAACCTGGAGAAGAGAAGTCTCCAGGAGGACCTTATTGTGGCCTTCCAGTTCCTGAAAGGGGCCTACAGGAAAGCTGAGGAGGGACTTCTTAAAAGAGCAAGTAGTGATAGGATGAGAGGTAATGGCTTTAAACAGGAAGGGGGTAGATTTGGATTAGATATCAGGAAGAAATTCTTCACTATGAGGGTGGTGAGGCATTGGAACAGATTGTTCAGAGAAGTTGTGGATAATTTTCCCTGTAAGTGTTCAAGGCCAGGTTGAATGGCGCTTTGAGCAACCTGGTTTAGTGGGAGGTGTCCCTGCCCATGGCAGGGGGTATGACTGGTTGAGCTTTAAGGTCCCTTCCAACCCAAACCATTCTATGATTCTGTGATTCTATGATCTGTGTCGCTAAATGGAGAAGGTGCCAAATGCAGGACTTGTTCAAGTTTCCCTCTTTGTTTTCATTTGCAATATGCATATGTGGATGTCCTGACGATACAGTTTCTGTTGAATAGCCTACATCTGGTATGAAGAGGATGTTGGATGTGAGTATGTCCAATCATCACTGTATGTTATGGTAGTTTCTGGTAACAACTTTAGGATTTTTACAGTCATTTGGTATACAATTTATCTTATGGCCTTTTCACATATATTTAATTACCAGATAGGACTTTTCATGTATTTTAGATAAGAAACCTCTACCTTTGGCTACTAACTGCAATTATTTATTGGCATAGCTTCCTTTTGCTGAAGAAAAATGGGTTTTAAATAGCTTTACCCATACAAACTGAACTTGGCACTTAGATAATTCTGCCAAGAACTGGTACTGTATCAGAATTGGTTTTTTTGTTTTAAATGTTTACTCAGAAGCTTGTATCCTTTATTCAAATTAACTCTGCAAATGAACTTTGCAGAAAGTCTTGCCTGATTGAATTTCGGCACATGGTAGCTTGGTGTTTCTGCTGAAGACTAAATCTTCATATTGAGTGCCGGAAGGGCAGGCCATTTCCAGGTCTGAGGAGGTGGTGCAGGCATGTAAAAAATCATAGATATGCTACATGTATTAAACTTTCTCCATTACTGGCTTTGCCAAATAAGTTTTCATAGGCAGCTGCCAATGCATGAGTTAATCTCCAGCTGCTGACTCACCAGGGAGAACATGCAGCTGCTGATACATAAAATACTGCCCTTCCCTACTTGTGTCCCCATTGGTCTGCTTCTTCCAGCCCTCAGCAGTGGCTGCTGAGGGTTCCTCCAGACAGGCTTTGTCAGCTAGCAAACATGAAAAAAGCCACATTGTATACTTCATCACACCCTCCTCACCCATTTCTTCTTCTTTGATGACCACCCATTGCTTTGATAACAACTATTTTCCAACTCCATGCACAACTACAGAGCTACAGGTGGTAAAATCTGATAACTGGCAGTGCAGCAACAGAAATGCATTTGAGAAGATAACATGCACCAGAGCCCTTCAGCTGCGCGTGGCCTCACAGTCTTGACCAACTTTCCTGTCATAACAAATTGAAAGTGAGCTCAATGTGGGAAAAGACATACAAACATGTTCTAGACATACTCTTTTTCTCCTGCATAACTCAGCCCTGTATGCAAGACTGATAAAGTCTCTAAGTGCCTCCAGTTCATTTGATTGAAGAACTCCATGCTTCAGTGTAAAAAAATGCATGTCCAGGGCTTTTCCACAAGAGGTAGTAGTGATTTACTCGGTGTGTGCCAACAGTTCGCTCAGAGCATGGGGCAACATATTGGTGCAGAGAGCTGCAGAGCCTGAGGCCAAGTTGCCTTGATGCACTGGTAGACTGAGACGGCCCAAACCTCCAATGGAGAAGGGCACAGGCATCTTCAGCTGCCATCAATTTCTGAGCTTTATAGGGTTCGGAAAAGGATTTGAAAAGAGTCACAGAATTCTTGGAAGGATTGAGTCATTTTAATAACTGTAATATCACAGGTAAAAACCTTTTACTCATTTTTCAGGCCATGGTCCTAGCTCTTGGTGGTTGCATAAGGACCTCAGACCTACACTTCCCTCCGGCAGCAATCATGCCTTCCAGAACTTGAAACTTCACATATAGAGCATTTAAAACCTAAATGTTCAAAAAGGTGTGATCACTGAAGTACTGATTATATCTATGACTCTCATTAATTTCAGTGGGTCCTAAATAACAATTAGCTACCCTTGGATCTTGGGGCCAAGGCTCAAGTTGATCTGGTTGTAAAGAACCCTGAAAATGTGACCCCAGTGCGATTGATCATGAGGCTTACTAATACCTACCTAGCCAAAAAGATCAACTGAAAAGTATAACCTAAGGCTAGACTGTAATGAATGTTGCTTAATTATCACAGGCTTGGTCTGCAAACCATGTGTGCTCCACTGTAAATAGTGACCTGGACTGCCGTCAAATAGGTGGCCCACCCCAGTTCTCACAGATTCAGTGGAAATCTATCCATTAGTGCAGTCAGTGTCGGTTTGAGATATTTTGCCTTAATGAAAGGTTTCTTGCAAATAAAATCTTGTTTGCTTTGTCTCATTTCTGTGTTCAGACACTGAGTGTTGCAAGTTAGAAGGTATGAAAGCAGCAAGCATTTAGCAAAATTCCAAATAAAGCCTCCCAGTAAAATTTTTCCTCCTTCTCGTACGCGTTTTTCTACTGAAAATCAGTGGTTTGTAATCAAAAGTTAATAAATGTACCAGCTTTCAGCACCTGGAGAAATCATAGTCCAAAATAAATTGTATGCTTTACATATTGTTTAGCTCTGGTGTGGTCACTTGATTCCTGAGAAATGAACACATTCTGTGTGTGTAGGACAAACTCTTCACCCTAAGAATGCAATCTAGAAAACACCAGCTGTTTACGGTTTTAGCCAACAGAAAAGGAGGAAAAAAAAATCTAGAAAGCTGTATTTATGGCTGCATTAGCACTTAATACCATGAATTTCTTTCAGACTCAGAACAAAACTGACCTTTAAGAGTAGCAAACATAAATGCAAAACATGGCCTGATTATGAAAGCTCTGATATAAAGCAGGTTTTATTCTTACAGTGCTTGTCAAGCCCTTGGCTTGAAACTGCAAAGCTCTTTGGTTGCCATGCTTTTCCAAGCAGACAATAAATCTGCCTCCTTTGTGCCGTTTGATATGACAGCATGGCTTGTGCGATTCATTTAAGCAATGAAAATATGCCTGAGACCACAAGTTTGTGTCACAGATAAAGGAGCTCCCTCTTGCATTGTTTTTTTCAGCAGGGATGCCAAGGGTATTGAAATGCTCCTGGCTTCTGTACATGTGGTCATTTATTGATTGGCTTTGTAGATCCAGTTACAGCAAATGACATTATATGCCCTCCTCCTTAATTACTTAATGAAATCCCCTTGGGCTGCAACAATTTTCATATCAAAGTGGGTGGTTCATGCATAAACTTAATGACTCGAGCTGAAGCAATCCACTTAAAAGCAGAGGCATAAGGCCAAAGGCCATTTCCTACAATTAAGTTAGATAATTTAAAATCGAGTTGGATCATGTGGGTTGCTGTGGTCATAGAGGTGTGCTGGGCAGTTACTCTGCCAGAAAGAACAGTAAGTTTGTATATATCTTCTGCTTGCAATGGTGTGGAAGCTGGAAAGTGTGGAAGAGGCACCTTTTCTTATTTCTAACCCTTTGACCAAGGATTTGAAAGATGTAGCTCATATAAATGCCTCCCCTCATGCTATTTGGTGTGTTTAGGGCTGCCCTACACTAGGGCAGAGAAGGCTTTGGGTTTTATTTTGGAATTAATATTTCAGGTTCCTATGTATACCATTGGAACTAGCTTCAGAAGAACTGTCTCTTAAATGTGTTGCATCCAGTTCTGGATGCTTAACTTGAAACTCCCAACCTGACCTAACTGATTCTTCCTGGCACAATCAACTAAGCTTTATCTGCCCATATGTGAACATGCCAGTTACCTAAGCTCTTGGGAGTTTTGAGGATTTCCACAGAGGATGTTATTTCAATTGCAAAGCATGAGCCTGTAGCTGTTGTCAGACTATTGTCATTCAGAGAAAGACTTCTCCTCTCTTGCCTTTTCAGTCACAGGTCATGGGGCTAACTCAAATGCCAATCCTTCCCCAGCCAGAAGTGACGTTAATCTGCTTCTCTCAATAAATTGAGGCTGGCTTCCTTGTTGTAGCTTAGGCAGGGGTATCTAAGTCTCTCTTGATAAGGTTACTTGGCTTTGCATGGAAAAGAGAAGAAAGGAAAAAAAGAAATGTCACAAGCCTCAATAACACAGTGCTCAGGACTCTCACCTGGCAGAGAACACAGCATTCTGCTCTCTTTGAGCACTGAAGCCTCCCTTTTGCACGGATCACACTGAAAATCCATCCCAGAGCCTCTATCTAGGTCCTACTACATGAAGCAGCCCAAAGCTGTGGCCTGAGACTTGATAAACATCTCTTTTGCTCAAAAGGGAAGACTGGCAGCAGCAAATCAAATATGAATGAATCAATGAGTTCTGAATTCACTTGACAGGTCCTTCTGAAATAATTTGAAGTGTACCCCTCCAGAAAGTGTGTCAATGTTTATTTGAAAGCCCTTTGACCTTACAGAGGTATTTTTTTTTTCAGTAGATAGGGCAATAAACAGCTGCATCAATATTTGCCTTAACAGAAAATTGTTTTCTCTGTATCAGTTCTCTTCTTTTTGTGTGTTTTCTCCAAGCTGTGGGCTGCAAAAAAACATCTCTTTGTTTCTTCAGTTTCTGAATTAGAGGGAAAAGGGAACTTCCTGCTATTTTGCAAACATGCAACCACATTCATGGCAATGGCTGAGCTATGATCAGCTTTCTTGTGTTGCTGGAAGTCGCTGTGCGGCAGCAGGCACTCTGCTCCTGCAGGCTTTACAGCAGTTGGCTAGAAATATCAGCAAAGGTCCAACCCATCTTCCCAGAACTAGTTATAAAATAAAAGCAACTCTATGCTTACAAGCAGACTACAAAGACTGTATAGGTATGCATTGCTCTATCTGCTATAACTTGTTTTCCAGCAGTTCAAACCCTTTTTAAAATCCTTGTAAAAAGGCCAGTATGCAACTTGGGGTCAGTGGTGATTAGGAGAAGTTGAGAATATTGGAGGTTAAATATCCTCTGAGACTTGTATTTTCATTTCAGCTGTTGCTGTGTGTGTGTAGCTGTCTGCAGAACAGAGTGTGAGATCTGGGATGACACATTTATTTTGAATTGCAACCAATTTTCTGACCAGTGAAATGAAAATATAAATTCAGGCTGTGCTCAACTGCCTCTGCAGGTTTCCCATATTAATTACCTTACATGTTTATTCAAGTTGGTGGACCCAAGTGAGTTACAAACAAACAAACAAATTATAACACAGAACCACCCTGCAAAAACAGAAAGGGAGACCAAGGGCCAAGATTTGTGGCTGCGTGGAAAATTAAACTGCACCACTGGTATAAATTCCTATATTAAGGAAGACAAAATAACCTTCAGAGATACAAAGCACTGGTATGTTGAAAAGCAGCTGTACCTTATGGCAATGGAAGAGATTTTTAAACTTAACATTTTTTAAAATGTCTATCCTTAAAATCAACTCAATATTTAATTAATGGGGCACTGTTAATAGTTTCTGGTCCAGGTCTGGACTGTAGAACTAACTCATTTTACAATTTTTAAATGTGGTGGAACACTGTAAAACCAAGTTTTAAGTACTCTCTGAACAACAGTAAGGAGAATATGAGCCATATGCTCGTTAATGTAACACAGAAGCATATTCTAGCACCATCTAGCCAACTTCAAAGGCAACTTCAAGTCATCAAACAGGCCCTGACTGTCACATATCATCAAACCACAGAATCACAGAACAGAACGTTAGGGATT
>NW_010192879.1:1614-1861 GCF_000695765.1 Mesitornis unicolor | reverse complement strand
CAACCCAAAAACCCCAAAACTCAACCCAAAAACCCCAAAACCCAACCCAAAAGACCCAAAATTTGACCCAAAATTCAACCCAAAACCACCCACGAGCACCCAAATCTTCATTGGCTGAGAAGGGTACGGGGTCCCCAAACCCCACCTTGCACCCCAAAACCCACCCCGAGACCCCAAAACCCCAAAGCCTGACCCAAAAGACCCAAAATTCAGCCCAAAACCAACCGTGAGCACCCAAACCCAACCC
>NW_010192879.1:749-1025 GCF_000695765.1 Mesitornis unicolor | reverse complement strand
AATTCCACCCCAGTATGGCCCTGGGTACCCCAGTATAAGCCTGGGGACGCCCAATACTGCTGTGATATCACCTTGGGTGCCCCAATACCACCCTAGTAAGGCCCTGGGCACCCCAATATAAACCTGGGGTCCCCAGTACTGCTGTGATACCACCCTGGGCACCCTGATACCACCCCAATACGTCCCCTTGACCCCCGTCCCCGTCCCCGCAGTGATCCCGGCGGCCGACCTGTCGGAGCAGATCTCGACGGCGGGGACGGCGGCGTCGGGACCCGG
>NW_010192879.1:0-615 GCF_000695765.1 Mesitornis unicolor | reverse complement strand
CATGGGGAGTCAAGGGGAGGCGCGGGGAGCCAATGGGAGTCGTTGGGACCCAGCAGCACCCAGAGAGACCCCGTGGGACTCATTGGGACCCAGTGGGATCTGTTGAACCCAATGGGAGCCATTGGGACCCAGTGGGATCAGTTGAACTCAATGGGATCTGTTGATCCCAATGGGACCCATTGAGACCCAGCAGGAGCCATTGAACCCAATGGGATCTGTTGGACCCAATGGGGCCCATTGGGACCCTGTGGGATCTGTTGAACCCAATGGGAGCCATGGAACCCAACAGCACCCATTGAAACCCCATGGGACCCATTGAGACCCAATGGGAGCCGTTGATCCCAATGGGATCTGTTGAACCCAATGGGACCCATTGGGACCCAGCAGGAGCCATTGATTCCAATGGGATCTGAAGGGGTTCTGTTGACCCCAAGGGGAGCCATTGGGCCCCTGTGGGATCTGTTGAACCCAGTGGGATCTGTTGAACCCAATGGGAGCCATGGAACCCAGCAGCACCCTTTGAAACCCAATGGGACCCATTGAGACCCAATGGGATCTGTTGAACCCCATGGGAGCCATTGGGACCCAATGCAATCTGTTGAAACCCACGGGATT
>NW_010192878.1:25632-43696 GCF_000695765.1 Mesitornis unicolor | reverse complement strand
AATATATATAATATATAAATAGATATGCTTATTTTGCAGTGTGTTGTACATCTAGAATCTCGCAATCCAATTGCAAGCAAAAATGTTTTCTGGAATAAAGAGTGGATTTGTATAGGAAGAGCTGGCATTATAGTCTCTGCCAGTATGAACCTTCTGGCGTGTTTATGTGAGGATTGAATTGGGAGCAAGTTAGAGGATTAAGGCTCTGGGACTTTAGGTCAATAAAAGCTACACTGATAATTTGCATTGCCATTCTCTGAAGTCCTCTGTGCCCTAGGGCTCTTAACTGAGAACTGGATCCAACAGGAGGTGTAACCACCTCAAGTGGAATTTAATGGGACAAAGTGTCAGATTTAGACCATCTAGTTTTGACCTAAGTCCATCTTCCTTCCCATGTAAGTTTGCTGTTCATCAGAGGAATGAGGAAGACAGCAACATCTCTAAAGAGATTTGCTCCATCCACTCCTTATAAACCTAACACACAAAAGTGTCCTGAGTTCTTGCAAGGCATACAAGTCATTGCTAGTTTTTACATCTGGAGTGGTGATAATGCTGCTCATCAGGTAGCAGAAGACGTGTGCTCCACTCCATAGCTCCTAATTCTCAGAATGCTGCAATCAGTAGATTAGCCTGTGGTAATGTTCCTCTTAATTCTTTTTGTTGAAGTCAGATACAAGGAAGTCATAAACCGCCATAAACTATGGAAGCCCAAGTTTGCTTGTGAAAGAGAGAGGCTGTTGGTCACCAAGAGAGGTATTTCCTTGCTTCTGACATTGCCTCTGCAGGATCTAGAGCCAGCTCCTTGCTCCAGATGTGAGGTGTTGTCTCAGCCATGGTAAAGTACTTAAAAAGTGGACTTGTGAACTGAAACAGTGATTTAGGGGTTGCTTCTCAATTACCTGTTGGGTTGCTGAACTTTACAGGTGGTTTGAGGGTGGAGGTTTGGTGTTTTTGTTTGTTTGTTTGGGTTTTTTTTTCTCCCTCTACTTGTTTTCTTATCTATAGACCCTTGCTTAAAGGAGAACACCACTGAGACAAGCCCCTGAGTACTACCACTTAGCTGGTGCTTCTTAGAGAGGAATAAAGAGGTCTCTGGGATCAGTTGTTTGCAACAGCAAAGGAAAGAAAAAAGTGCTTTTTTGCCCTTTGGTTCGTTGTCTTTGTGTTTCTGAGCAGTAGTTGCGTCTTCCCTCTACTGAGCAAGGGCTTTTGTAAAACCATTAGCTTTGTGTTTAAGATCCGTATCTCTTGCAGGTTGGGACTCTTCCATAGCCATGGCCATATCCATCTGGGGTTTTAAATATGGAGTAATGTCCTTTGAAATGTAGCTAGAACTGAGTGAAATGTTTCTGGAGTGTGCAGAGTCTTTAGGAGAAAAGATACAGATGTGTCCTGAAGAGAAAGCAGCTCATAGTCAGTGGCATCCTTCAAAAGACATAATTTGATATCCTGTTAAGAAGCAGATAAAACAATGTATCCCCTTATTGCTTTTTAGCAGTCCAGACAGATAAATGACTGACAATTTATTCAATAAATTATTAGTTTAACTGAACCAAAGTTGTAAGTCAGAGCTTAAGAGAAGATTCCCAGGTAGCTTGTTGACTGCTGATTTGTTAAAATATTTGAGAAAAATACATGGAGTAAACTTCTGGTACTGCTTCCAGTCCAAAAATTGTAGTAGAGATATAGTGCAAATACTCCTAAAAGAGATTTCACTTTAGGAAATGCTCTTTTGATTTTAGGCCTGCCCTGTGATGCTGCAGGTTTTAGAACTGGCTGAAATCATTCACTAGAGCCATTAAATGCAGCCTTTCTACTGTAGCAGTGGTATTACCATAGGATGAACCTGTTTGGAAGAGCTTTGAGATGTGTGGAAGAAAAGTAGGTTTATAAAATGAAAATTTGTGTATATTTTGGCTGGATGCTAAGTAGACTAAACATTCTACATGCTTTCTAAATCCCATGTTTGACAAGGTTGTTGAACTGCTGTGGTTACAACTACTGTTTCTGGAATACTGTAAGGTTCTTAAAATGTATTAATTGATCATTAACAATCTTATGACTCTTTGTTGAGTCTACTGACCGGAGTGAGGCTATCACTAAATTACCTGTCTCCTTTCCCAGTGTTACTAAGGATATGAGTGAACTAACTTCCTATCTAGTGTTGTAAAGTATGGACAATGTATTTAAAATTGTTTATATTAATCATTATTAATTTATTATTTCATTGTCAGAATTTTTGAAAAGGTTGAGATTCCTTTAAGAAGAAAAGACGACCTCACGTGAACTGAGAGTTGTTTTAATCAAGAAATAATTTAGGCAGTTCTGATAAGTTCATGCAATAAAAGTTGCATACAGTCTAGTAAAATTTGATACCCTTTAAATACTCCATCTGACAGAGTCCTCCTGGAAGGATTTTAATGACAAGTCATATGCACCTGTGATATGCCATGGAGTTCACTGGAGACTTCCTTTAAGATTTTCCTTGCAGAAGGTGCAACATTTGACATGTAGGAGCAAATCTTGGTAACAGGATGCTGCACCACCTCTTGTGAATCAGGGCTGTGCGTTGGGGATGTTCCTATCACGCAGGTACAGCCACAGCGTTAGGACGCAACTCTGCAGTGGCACCCTGTCAACACTGAGGAGCTGCTGCCAGTGCACGTGCAGAGCCCTTGTTGCCGGTACTGCATACTCACATAAAGCTACGTTGTTTCCCAAGTCATGCAAAATCAGACTCAGGTGGTGCTGAAGGGTAAGAAGCTGGTGATGGGGAACAGACACTGTTCATGCCGTGTATGGGAATGGAGGTGGGTCTCCTGGGCAAGATGCAGCCCAGGGTGATGGTGTTACCTGTATGTGCATGCAACCTCTTCCACTGGTGAGGAATAACACTGTAGGAGAGATTCAATGGGAAATTAGGAGTTGTATAAGCAAAAACTCCATGCTCAGAGCCCACCCAGAGGAAAGCCATGCTGAGGCACTGTGAGTTCAAAACACAGCAGTCTGTATCTGTGCTGGATTGTACATCACCTGGGTTTCTTCTCTGGGTGCAAACCTAGAAGTCCAGTTAATCTTTCTGTGCTTTTGCCACATTCTTTGGTGTGCATCCCAGCCAAGAGGATTTTGCCTCTCTGTTTATTTAGTCTAGGCAAGAGCAGCCAAGGAAGAAGACCACTGCTTCCCAGTGCTGCTCATTTAAAGCTGTTGCTTTCAAATGTATTTGTTTATGTTGATGTTCATGTTTACCAGCTAACAGGAGGGAAAGCACTGCTTATGGACTTGCTGTAATGGCTTCACTGGCTTCTTTCGTATCCCTCTTGAGGCATGTTCTTTGCCTTCAGGTTTACAAAAATGCTTTGAAAAGGATTGGGATGCCGGAGAGCTTTGTCTCCCCTGCAGACTCCCTCTTTTGCTGTGCTCCCCGGTGTAACGGGCTTGCAGGGGCCAGGTGATTACTGATTATTAAAGGAAAGACTTATTGATGACTGTGGATGGCAAGACAAAGAGGTGGCCTCTCTGTCAGGGCAGCCTCACAGCTGCAGGAATGGTCCTGGACCCTTCATGGCCCATGTTTGTGCTTGGTGTCTGACTCTGTGGGTGGTTACCACCATGGCTTGGCTCCTGTACTGAGTGTAATGCTTGGCGTGTAAAACAGCAGCTGCGCGTTCATGTCCTGCTGACCACTGTGGTAAATAAAAGAGTGAGGAAGCTGGGTGGTTATGTGGACATTAAGAGGGATATCTTTTGCCCTCATGTTTTGAGAAATTGTCCTGCAGTGAAGGAGCTTGGCCTGTGGTTGCCCCACTGCAGTTTGTCCTCTTGCTGGCAGGCCCATCCAGGCCCAGGCTGTGGGCATGAGGGCTCACTCCAGTGGCGGCAGCCGCCCCTTCCTGCCTTCCCCAGTGCCACTTAGCAAGGGCTGCTGTGTGTGAAAGGAAGGAAGGAGGGAGTCCTCCATGGCAGCTTCTTCTCAACCTGGTCCTGCCTCCGGCCTGGGCCAGGGAAGTGCTGGGAGGTGGAGGGTGGCCAGGAGGGGCTGCATTAATTGCTGGGCTGGCATCCACTGCTGTCTTTCCATCAGCCTCTGCCTGGTTTCAGTGGTGTTGTGTTTTGCCTGTCTGCTGCAGACATTTTGGGGCAGGCTTTCAACCACACCAAGCAACCACACTCAAACATATTATGGGTACACTTGTGTTTGTGAATGGAGGGTTGTGTGCTGGACACCAAAGGCACAGAGGCCAGTGAAGCTATGAGGCATTTTTAGAAAGCAGTTAAACCCTGCAGGTGAGTGTTTACTGAGAGGACAGCGAGGGGGCTGCAGTGAGACCCCTGGCATTGTCGGCTGCTGCCAGTGGAGGCAACAGGTATGGGACACCATTGTGATGCCACCGTTTCCCTCTTGGCAGGTTATGGCCAGATCCAGCATTGTACCTCAAGCAGATGTTTGTGCGGGTCCATCCCAGAAGGCAGCAGGAAAAACGAACTCTTGTGATTTGTTTCAGAGACTGTAATAGCTCTTCTTAATGAGCAAGAATGAATTTTGATGTTTGAATGCCCTTCAGCTTACATGTCTAGTAACTGCTAATGCTAGTTACACTAAAAAGGCAAGTTAGAGGGCAAGGTGTTTGCATCATGCAGGACAAGGAGCAGTTTGCTTTGTACGCTCCAGAATAGCTGTGCATGACGTGGGTGGTAAGCTCTGCCACAGCCATGGTGGTTCTGCAACAGATTTTCCTGACCTCCCCTCAGATTTTTTTTAAGTTAGCAAGAGGAGGAATGGGAGCTTCTCGCCTGTACCACCTGGCTCCAGTTTGCCCATTCACAAAGTAGGAGAATAGGGTGGGGATTATTTGTAGTGATTATGATAATCAAATTTAGGAAGGGTCATGCCCTTTGAAATATATTCCTGAAAGTGCTTGTCACTGGATGTCAGAAAGTCCTGGAGTATGCTCAGCTGTCGGTGTGGGAACACCAGTAACTGTAACACTGGAGGATCCTACTGGCATCTGGAATTTTTGTCACTTCTTGGAAATCATAACCGAAAGTGAAGTTCTTAAATAGGAAAAGTGTACAAAACCAATAGGACTGATACTCACTTGGTAAATATAGTAAGTATTCTCTGGTGGAGACTGAGCAGTATCTAGCAGATTGTGGAAACAGACCTGCTTGTCGATGATTCTGATGCTTTATATTTTAATGGTAATGCCTTTAATTAGTATTCACAAACCAGTTAACTGCTTTGAACTGTGCAAAACTGAGTGATACAATGTGATGTTCTGCAAATTTCACTATGTAAGCAAATACCTTGATTGTTGCCAGAAGTTCCTGTAAAAGAATGTACTTAGAGGAAACAGTTGCTTTAAATGTCATTTTTGTCCAAATATGGAACAACAGGAATAACTTTATATTTCCTGTGAACTAACTGGAAGCCCCCTGGATTTGCATTTCTTTGCAAAAATGATGTTCATATCACCAACAGGAAAGTCATGTTCACAGAGCAGCTTTAAGGGGACTCCCATGACCCTACCTCCAGGACAGACCCCTGGGGAATTTGGAAAAGAATGTGAAAAATGAGGTCCCAGCAACTAAACATTTCAGCTCCAGCAATCTGGTATTCTTCTGACTAAGAAGTTGTGACTTTTTTTTTTTAACGTATTTTTAGTGAAGTACTTTCAACCGACACTAATTTACAAAATAAATATTTTCTGAAATAATTAATATTAAGCATTTAAAAATGAACTAATATTCCTTTGAGTAGCCAAAATACACTTGAGATCTCCGATAAGAATCTGTGGTCTGTCTGCAATTTTTGTATGAACATCCTGTAGGATTCTGGTAATACTTAAAAAACAACAACAACAAAACAACCCTGTCCACCCAGCCAAACAGAAAAAATCCTGCCAAAAACTACAAACAGCCTCCCATGTACCAAGAGCCATCAAGACTTTTTTTCCGGTTGTATTCTATGGAACTTTTCTTATAATTAGTTGATTTTCTGAAAATTGTACAAAGATTTTTAAATAAAACTAGAACTGAGTTGTTGCAGTTAGTTCAAATTTCATCATGCATGGTGTTATTTCAGAAAGGAACTTGTCATTTCTTTCAAATATTATTTATATGTTGATTTGGGACTCACTTAAAGTTTCCCTTAGACTAACAGGTATACTTAACTGATGGACTGACATACTAGTAACCATGAAGTGCCAAGATTTTTCATCCGATCCAAAGCTCTCCCTAAAAGACTTATTAGGACAACAGCTCTGCATTGACAGAGAAATGAGTGGGAACCACTTCTGCTTCCTTCTGTCCTATTCACATACATCAACGTACAGCCAAAGGAGGTCTTCTGGAGAATGAATATTCTTCTTATCCATGCATGGTTTAATGAGCTTTTGGAGATTATTAGGTTGCACTTATTTCCATTGCTTAAACATAAGCAGCTGGTGCCATTTGAGATATTTACATAGGCCTGGAAGATAAGACTCAGGACCTAAGGGAGAGCTGTTGCCACCTGGCCTGGCAGCTGGAAGCAGGTGGTATCCCACAGGACATCTTGAATTGCACTGTTCTTCTGTGCTCTGTGAATACTGGATCTACAGAAAATGGAAATTACACCACCTTTTACACCAGCTTTAAATAGCTACTACATGACAGAAACCTCCAGTGTTTGCTGACCAGAGCTGAACTTAGTTTGGTGACCTAGAAAGTAAAAGCTGTAAAACCAATAAGCTATCCCTTCATTCAGGGAATTTCCTGAACAGTCATAATTGAAGTCTACCTGTGATTTGCTGGGGAAAAAGGAAGAAAAAAAGCACATGAAGATAAGCTGCTAACTTTTTTTTTTTAGGAGGGGAAGAAAGGACTTGGGAGAGGAGAAAAGACTGGAGCTTGCTGACTATAAAATCAAAAAATGTTCCCTTTTTATCCATTATTTATCTGTCCATGGACAACTGGTATTGATAGGTTTACGAATGAAATGGCAACTGTGCTCGATTTCTGTTATCTGTTATAAGTCCTGAAAACAAAGGCCTGGCAGATGTCCCTTTTCCTGAACCGTTTTGAGGATTGAAGTTCAAATCATCAGTCCAGGACAACCAACTTTGGATCAGCTACTGTAAGGGACAGACTTCCTGTTCTTCAGGCACTTGACTGGTCCTTTAGCACAGACATCGCCAAGCAGCAGCAGTTACCCCCATCCCAGTAGATGAGGGTGACTAATGGTGAGGGACAGCACCACACCAAGTTGCCCTCTTCTCCTTTCAGGCTGCCAGGAAGCTGGCAGCCCTGCAGAAGCCCATCTGGCCACAGCTCCCCTTCTGGTGCTTCCCACAGTACTTGTGCAAGTGCTAAATTATTAGCTGGTACATTTTGGTCAGAAATAGGTAAGTTTGTCAGCAAGTTAATGATTTGATGGAATATATGATTTTAGAATTGCTGAAATAAATATTTAAACCAAATTCTATGAACAAAATAAGAAAAGTAAAATTATTAAGGAAAAAATTCAGAGACATTTTTCAGGAATGCTTAAATAGTACAGTTTGACTTTTCGGACTTTATTTTTTACAAGCAAAGGAAATAAAAACCTGGACTCACAAGGGAGTTGCTTATTCCTGATGACTACTTCCTTGAACTTTAGAGAAGCCCATGATCAGTGTCATGAGGGGCTTTGAATCTACTCTTCAGCTCATGGATGAGTACCTGTTACCAGCCAGTGCTTGGGAAATCTGCAGCCACACTTGGGGAGTGCATTTCCATGCCCAGCCCTTGTGGAATCAGGATGAGAGCTAGTGGAAATGCCTTTATACTCCAGTGCTTTGGACTGTCATTAAGGAAGGAAGATGCTCAGGTGCCCATCTCTGATCTATTAAGATTTAAGTGTGCCATCTGAATAAAATTATTTCAGCGGGAGGGGGGGGGTCAGCCTTGCCTTTAGATGCTCCAGAGGACAGCAGGTTTTCTCCTCTTGTAAGAGCAGTGAGCTCACACTCTGTGAGGCAGAAGATATGTGTATGGTAGAACAACTCTAAGTCTGCATCACACACATAATGCAAAGCTGTGCTTTGAAGAAGAGTGACTTTTAGGTTTTGTGGTTGTTTTTTTTTAGTTATGGCAAAGAAGAATGATGTACTTACACTGAGCAATCTATTTGCAGTGCCGACATTTTTACAAATATGTTTTAAAGCCCTAGTTTAGGCAGGACAAATTTAATTTTCCTCCAGAGTTTCTGTCAACCAGTATATCAATATGTAACTTAACATTTCAGAGGTAATGTTTCAAAGTGTACTTGTAGCTAATATGTATCCATACCTTGTCACTTTTAGCTAAGCAGAACTAGAAGTTTGAAAGTCTGTCATTTGGGTGGTTGTTTTTTTTTAATAGGCAAGAGTTCTTATTTCTTGCAAATAATATTTTAATAATTTTGTTTAAATACAGTATGGTCAGATATAGAAACAATGAAGCTTTTCATCCTGGTATGTTTATTTAAGACAAAGAGGATTTTATACTGTTCAAGGGGAGCCATCTGTTTCCATAATGTAAAGTAAATCTAGTAGTGTGAAGACAAATAACTAAATTTTGCTAACTTGCTCAAACAGTCTGGATTTTTTGTTATCCTCTTCATTCTAGCTAAGTGTAAATCAGATGTATTAGCAACATGATTTTTTAAAAAGTTGTTAATGGACTGCAAAATCGGTTAAGAAAAATATCGTTAACTGGAATGTAGCAGTGATTTCCTCTAGTGGTACTTTACACACAGAAGAGTGGTTTGGCTAATTCAATACAGTTATATTGAAATGATAAAGACAAGAATAGTAATACAGCCAGGGAACTATTTTGACATTCTGAAGAGAGAAGAAAATACGAGAGGAATGTAAGATAAGTGTCCTGCAGTTGACATCACCTCCCTATTCCTGTGTTTGGTAGAATGTGAAACTGAAGACATCATCCATCTAGTTTTCTTGTCAGCTACTTGATTTGTACAGATGGGTACTTAGGAAGAAGTGCAGTGTCTGGTGTGTAGGGATAAATTTCTCTTGACCTTCCCCATTGTGACCAGGTTAGCGTGGGTTGGAAGGGGGTGGATTGTGTGGAGGGAGGAGATTAGGATTTAAAGCCATCCCTGTCAAACAGCCATCCCATTGGCATAGCCATTCATGGTGTTTCAGCTTGAAGCTGGTATTGGAACTCAGCTTAAATTGGGGTTTGAGCAAAAGCAATGTAGAGTGGGAAATCTACACTGTTTCATCAGAAAACATCACCAATGTCTAAGCAGATAAAGTCATTTTATAATGAATGAATCATGAGATGAAATAATTATTATTACTTTTACTTTTTGAAGCATTTCAGCTATGAATTAGAAACATTGTGAATAGTCAGAGAATTTCGATATCTGTGCTAGTCTTACTAGTCCTGTTCACAGGATTTTCAGTCATTTGAAATACATTGTATTTTGAGGAGGAGAAGTGACTACATTCCCTGGAATGAGATATTTAACATGAACAGAGCTAAGTAAACAGAATTGTATTAAATTTCTACCTTACATGTGTGTTTACAGGGTAAGATTTGAACTCAATTGATACCAGTGCAATTAGCCTAAGCTGGCAGCCAGCTCGGCAACTGAAACTCAGCAAGTAGAGTCTGAGCTTATGTTGTGGGAAGGAGAACTACGTTTTGTCCTGAAAAACGCACTTCTGTAAGAGTGAGGAGTGTTCAAGAACTGGCTTGGCCTTTGTATTTCTTTGGAGATCACTCTGGGCTCCAGAAATGATGCAGGTCCAAATATGGCAGTCGTCTCCCTCCTAGACTGCTTGTCTGGCTGTTTGCATCGTTCCTGTGTGAGTTCCAAGCAGTAGTCCTCAAATGCCAGGAAAGTAGCTGGATGTGGAAAAAACAGGGCAAAACGCAACACAAGTCTGTAGCTGCGATCTGGCAGATGTCTTACAGGCTGAATTGCACAGCAGAGTTTCTTCCATCTGCTGCAGCAACTTTTAGCAGCCTTTTCAGCCCTGTCGCTCACAGAGCTTAGTACTGCTAAGGCTCGGTACGTGATTCATGGAAGTGAGAGGTCCAAGTTGGAACATCCATTCATTAGCAGCATTTTTTTCCAACTGTATGTTAATATGATAGTAAATGAATTGCTGTCCTTTTGGCACAGTCTGCATATAGCACATTCATATGCGAGATGTTGAAGGGATGTAATCTTTTTATAGCTTAATGCTGATTTGCTAGCATGATTCACTAAGCTTATCAGTTGCAGACAGTCTGGGCAAATGAAACGAAATGGGAATGGTTGTCAAAAAACAAAGCAATTTGTATTGCTAAAATGAGGTGCTGCTTCTGGACTGGCTGATACTTTGTAGGAGGAGTAAGATAAAATGAATGTCTTCAAATATTATATGAGAAGCTGGCCTGTGGTGCAGGAAAGCTATGGCTATTTGACAACTGCTAGCCTACCAGGCAAAGTAGGTGAAGTGTCGTGGTGCACCTGGCCAAAATCTTTGGATTCGTCTGTAACTGGCTCCTAGACGGCAGATGAAGAGCCTGCCTTTTCATCCCCCCCTGCAAATTATGCTTCCTGCCCAGCACCATTCCTTCTCTGTTTTGGCACTTGGAGGACAACAGCGATTGCTCTAAGCTCCATGCAGTTCCTGGGGAAAGGTGGTGTTTCAAAGAGGATGTCTGGGAGATAGAACAGAACTATTTCTCTTCATTTGTCTTGTTATCTCTACACAAGTGTGATGGGAAATCATAACTGGATTCTTCATATCATGAGACTGATTTAAAATCGTACAAGTTTAGAAATAAGGAATAATTTGCATAGTTTTGGCTTACTTACCTTGTGATGATTATCTTTATTCCTTTGGGGTGAAGTTGCCCACTTTGGACTTGATTGGGTGAGGTTCTTAAGTCATTTCTAAGTGAGTGCCAGAAATGCAGGTCTACTTGTTCACAGTTCAAAAGTTACTCAACTAATTTTCTAATGATTTCTGAGGAATGAAGAGCTCTTGTTATTCTCTGTCCCATTCTGTCTGTAACCTCTAGGCCTCTGTTTGATCTTCCATATCCACTTTTCTCTCAATTTTTCTCCTTGTTCTCATACATAGCCCAAACTTCTTTCTGCCCCTGCTCTACTACTTGGTCCTGTGGTATGCATCGTCTGCATTGAAAACAATAATCCAAAATAGGTGAAGTGGATCCTAGCATGGAAATGCCTATTTCTTGCCACTGAATAAAGGGGAGACCGCAGTGACTAGTAGAGATGTTTGTATCTACACGTGGTCAGGTGAACCCAGACCCTGATTCCTGTACCTGCTGTGACCATCTTGCTCTCTCCCAGTTTCCCAGTGCCCCTTTGACCTTCTTAAATTGACCTTTGATCCATAAGCTGTTTCCAGTCTGGTCCTCCCATCTTCCCAGAGGACCAAGAGAAAGAAGCTCATGTTTCCTCCTAGTATATGCAGAATGTTATCACTTTCTTCAGATTCAAAAATACATTTTGATAGTAGGAGATTATGCTACTGTAAAATAAATGCAGAGTTACCTGTTCTGGCATAGCAGGCTACAGCACTTGACTGCAAATAGGACCTTAAGCAGCTGTACTCCCTGCTGCTCAGTACCGTCTCACCTTCCTTGCCTTTGGTTATTCTAGTCTGAGGTTTAAGAAACAGGAAAAAACGAGTATAATGGCATCATTTTTGGGAGCACAAAAAGAGACCCGAAAACACAAGTCCATTCTTCTGGCCATGCTAAATTTAAGAACAAAACTCAACTTAAAAATAAATAACTTTTTTTTTTTCTAAAATGGTGCATGTTAAATAACAGGCTGAAGGAAATATGTAGGGATTAACTTGTAAACAGATGTTTATAATGATTCAATGACGTATTTTAATTACATTCCCAGATGCAATTAAAACAGACTTCTTCTGCATTTAAGGGATGTGTTGATAAAACTGATAACATTCTACATGATGCTGGAGGAGGAAGTATGAGCTGCAAGCATGCGTCCTCCAGCTGTGTTCTCATCAGGTCTGAAAAACTAAGAGAGGTCATACTGGGTCACTTCTTGAAATACGAGGCCCAATGTTTTTCTAGGCATAACCATATACTGCAAAGAGTAAAATGGATTATTTGGTGGGTGGTGCTTGTTCTTCCTGGTCACTTGGTGTTGCAGCATGTGTTGGCATTGCTTTCAGATCTGATTATCTTTCTGCAGTATAAGATAAATACTCATTCTAATCAGTATTAATTTTCATCATTCTGTGAGTTTATAATGTGACATTCTTCATAAAGAATAATATAATTTTTCAGCAGTCCTGGCTAACCAGGGAGGTCCCAGTGGACTGGAGATTAGCAAATGTGACGCCCGTCTACAAGAAGGGCTGGAAGGAGGATCTGGGGAACTACAGACCTGTCAGTCTGACCTTGGTGCTGGGAAAGGTCATGGAACAAATTATCTTGAATGACATTACATACCATTTACAGGACATGGAGATGATCAGGCCCAGTCAGCATGGGCTCATGAAGGGCAGGTCCTGCTTAACAAACCTGATCTCCTTCTTTGACAAAGTGACCTGCTTGGTGGATGAGGGAAAGGCTGTGAATGTTGTTTACCTGGACTTCAGTAAAGCCTTCGATACTGTTCCCCACAGTATTCTCATGAACAAACTACTTGCGCAAGGCTTGGACAGGTGTACACTCTGCTGGATCAAACACTGGCTGGATGGCTGGGCCCAGAGAGTAGTGGTGAATGGAGTTAAATCTAGTTGGTAGCCAGTCATAAGCAGTGTTCCCCAGGGCTTAGTGTTGGGGCTACTCCTGTTTAATATCTTTATCAGTGATATGGATGAGGGGATTGAGTGCACCCTCAGTAAATCAGTAAGTTTGCAAACAACACCAAGTTGGGTGGGAGTGTTGATCTGCTTGAGGTTAGGAAGGCTCTTCAGAGGGACCTGGATAGGCTGGATTGGTAGGCTGAGGCCAACTGTATGACCTTCAGCAAGGCCAAGTGCCAGGTCCTGCATTTGGGTCACAACAACCCCATCCAGCGCTAGAGGCTTGGGGATGAGTGGCTGGAAGGGGCAGAAAGGGATCTGAGGGTGTTGATCAGCAGTCAGCTGTACGTGAGCCAGCAGTGTGCACAAGTGGCCAAGAAGGCCAACAACATCCTGGCCATGCAGGAATAGTATACCAGCAAGACTAGAGAAGTGATTGTCCCACTGTACTGACTGTGCCCCACCTTGAGTTCTGTGTTCAGTTTTGGGCCCCTCACTAAAAGAAAGACATAGAGGTGCTGGAGGGCAACAAAGTTGGTGAAGGGTCTAGAGCACAAAAGTCTTATGAAGAGCAGCTGAGGGAATTGGGGTCGTTCAGTCTGGAGAAGAGAAGGCTGAGGGGAGACCTTATTGCTCTCTCCAACTACCTGAAAGGAGGGTGTAGCAAGGTGGGAGTTGGTCTCTTCTCTCAAGTAGCAAGTGATAGGGCAAGAGGAAATGGCCTCAAATTACACCAGGGGAGGTTTAGGTTAGACATTAAGAAAAGCTTATACACTGAAAGGGTTGTCGAGCACTTGAACAGGCTGCCCAGGGATCTGGTGGAGTTGCCATCCCTGGATGTATTTAAAAGCCGTCTGGATATGGTGCTCAGGGACAGTTTTAGAAATGGGCATGGTAGAGTTAGGTAACTGTTTGACTTGATGATCTTAAAGGTCTTTTACAACCATAACAATTCTATGATTCTATGGTAAAATGGTGTAACTATGGAAAAAAATGTGAATATTTTTGCTTCATGTGAGTATGGAGAAAGTTTGACTTCAAACAAATAATTCAGTGGATCTACATATATAAATAAAAGGATCTCAACAAAAGCAACAGTTTTTCAGGAGCTGGTACTTTAGTTTTATTGGACAACCTTTAATAGTTTTATTTTTAGTGTTAAACTCCCATTTATATTTGATGCTTTACTTTAAAAGAAAATGTATTTATCAAGTAAAAATATTGCTGTATTATTTAGCTTTCTGGAGTGATGATGCTTATTGATCTCATTGGAGGTTTTCCAAATTCAAAATGGATTAGGTCAATTTGCTTTTAATTTCCCAGAAGTGATGAGGTCCTTGTAGACAGTTGGAGCCCACAGATGTGGGGGGACTGGTGCCCCACATCTGTGCTGAGACCTGGCCCTGGAGAGGTGCCATCCCTGACTGCTTCTGGATAACAGCTTAATGGGGCTGCTGAAGGATCTCATGTGTGTTGGTGGAATATTTAGTGATACAGATTTTTTGCTTGCTTTCCTCCTAGTTTGTTTCTGAGAGGCATGATAGCTGTAAAAGCAGTGGTCTACTGGTCACCAGTTGCTTCCTGACTATGAGAAGGAGAAGTGGGGAGTAGCCCAGGTGCACTTAAGTGCACACAAATGCTTCAGCAACACAAAGCAACTGTAAGCTTTTACCTGTGCATCAGTTAATCGGACTTCTCTCTTATGTTATCACTTTTCTTGTTTTGCAAAAAATGAGCAGCTCTTTATAATTATGTCATAGAAATCCCAATCTTTTTGTTCCTTTTGACTTGACCCAAACAAACCAACGTTCAAATTTCTTAAGTCTGTGTCTTGTGACTTATGTGAACAAAGGCATGAAAGCTTTTAGTAGCATTTATTCATATTAGGCTTCCTTTGTCAAACACTTACATCAAGATCTTCTCTCCCTCGCTTCTGAGGGAGGTGGTGCTTAGGAGTATTTCATGTGGTGAGATCAGCTGTTGGGATTAGCAGGGCCAGCTGTGCAGTGCAACTTCCTTCCCTCCTGAGAGGAAAATGCCCCTGTCCCAAATCATCCCATCCACCTGCCCTCCAGAATTTCACTTCACAGAACAAAGATAGACTTGGGAGTCTGTCTACATCTGTGCTGAAATACCATAATTTTCTGGAGGCTCAAGTTGTGACTGTATTTTGACTTGACTTTATCTAGTGTGGAAATGCCATGAAGTAGTGCTGTCTTAAGGAAAGTCTTTTAGAAAACAAGGATCTCTGTTGTATCTACTGGAGAATAATTTGGACTGGCTATGTTTTTACATGTTTTCTATGGATTCTCCTGCTGCAGTGAATTTGCTTTTACTGAGTGGAAGGTTTCCCATCATAATGACAATTACAATTAGTCATTATAGAGAGCAAGAAAGAAAGAAGATCATTTGAAATGTGGGAGCTGTAAGAAATGGACCAGAACCCTGGAGCTAGTCATTCCCTGGCCATTAATAATTAATAATTGCCTCCATATCTAATATTTAACAGTTAGAGCAATTTGCTCTCTTAGAGACTGTGGTTTGGCTTGATTTCATAAGGTATCTCCAAACTTACTTCTTGATATAGTTTCCTGTTGTAATTACACCAGTATTTAATTTCCTTTAAATACTACCATCTTCCTATCTGATAATTGCCAATTACTGATTAAAAAAAAGGAAAGAAATATTAAGATACCTCATGGTAAACACTCAAAGGGAGTAGACAACATTTTTTATCTTCAGAAAAGAAACAAACCCATATTCTTCAGGTCTGTTATTTTTCTCCTTAAATGTAGAAGACAAATCATGAACTGCAGTTTCACCGTCCCCCTCTCAAAGCAATGACACGTATTTTTAGAGGTTAAGTATTTATGCAAAATGCAAGCCATTTATTAACAAACTGATATTAAAGAGATGCTTCTACAACTGGATTGATTTTGTTTGAAATACTCTGTTGGGCTTTGAATGTATGACCATAGAATCCTAGAGGAGAATCCACTTGTTTTAAATGGAGACATTCATATTGCTAGATACAGATTATGTGTGTATTCCATAAAAATGAGTTATTTTTTAGATGGTAGCCCAAAAGACAATGATTTAGAAGTAATATAACAGTTTCCTATGGTTAAAAAACTATAACAGGTTTTTTCTTCTTTTACAAAGGCATCTTTTATTGGACTGTGACTGAGACCAGAAGTGTAGGTTAACAAAGAATTGTGTTGAGCATAAGCAAGCATTCCCCATGCTGAGCAGCCTTGCAGTCAGGGTGGTACTGCTGATATCCCTGGCTTGTTATGAATGTTCTGCCTGTCACCCAGTTCAGACAACTAATTCTCAATTTTATTTTCTCTTTTATTTTCAGGGTTGTTCCGGTTGTGGAAAATGTGACTGCAGTGGAGTAAAAGGGCAAAAGGTGAGTAAATCAGCTCTCTCCACTTCATTATCTTGCTTATTTAGACCACACAGTGTATTATTTACTGGGAGACAGGTGAGCTGTGTGTTTCAGTGAACACTTGCACTGCCACAGGGCATCACAAAGGCCAGGCCTTGCACCTTTCAGCAGGGTTCCTGAAAAGCAAGCAACTCGGTGTCTGCAGCAGCAGAGGGCAAAAGACGGCTAGGGGTGGGAAACAGCCAAATGCTCTCACAGCAGAGTGAACCCCCTAGCCCAGTGTTTGGCCATGCCCTCCCACTTTTCCCATCAAGCAGGATGCTAACCTGCTGCTCACACCTCGGCTGCACCTCACCTCCAGTCTTCTCAGTGGGTAGCAGAGGTCCTGGCTTGCCATCCTGACCACCTCTGGGAGCAGCTCAGGTCAGAAATGCTCCCCGCAGCTCGCTGTGCAAATTGCTCTCCAGGGAGGCTGCAATGCATCATGAGCAATGTACCCTGACCAGGGTTAGCCCTGGGAGGCAATGACCTGCAGTGGGAAGAAGGAAGTTAACAATCAACTTAAATACAGCAAAATGTTTCAGGTCAAGGAAAAAAATCCAACAAACTGTTAGACAGAACCTTGCAAATGAGTCTTTAAATTCCCAGTCAGCTATCCAAACTTCTGTGTATAAAACATAAAGGGCACTTTAAGGCTTCTTTTAAAGCAGTAACAGTGGAGAAAAAATTACAGGGTACTTAAGCATTCCATGAATTCCCCCTGTAAATTACTTGCTTTTGTAAATATTGTAGACATTCAATCACTCTCCTTATCTCTTCCAATTTTGCTGTAGAGATTTTAATCTACAGTGTGTTCTGTTGTGCATGCACATGTACTATGTATCTACTATTGTAAATGAGTGCAAACCAAAGGTTTTATCATCCTGTGATTGCAGTGGAAGCATTTTTTGAGGTAAGTTGTTTAAGACTCCCAAAGAAGTGCTTAGAAGAGATGAGGGGTTTTTTTGTGGGTTTGTTGTTTTGGGGGGTGGGTTGTTTTGGTTTCTTTTAAATAAACATGCAGCTGGTGTTCTACATTGTCTCTTCTATGATAGCTACATATTTACAGATGAGGGTTTTAAGAATGCTTGGTGGTGGCTCTTATTTGGTGTTTTTCACCAAAAAAGGAATGTAAATTACTTAATTGGAGACACAAGCAAAGATAATTTTCTTTTGTAACAGAACATAGATTAATTTGTGAAACAGATGAAAACTGTCAAGATTCAAAATATCTTTTAGATGGGAGTCTCCTTTTTTTAATGATCCATTATTATTTGATTAATAAAGTCAAATATATATTAAAGCCAAAGAAAGCAAAGATTTTTGAAAGGTTCAGAACTCTGAATTTATTCCTTGATATCTTGTTCTTATTTCTCAGTGGCAAGTACAACTGAATCAGTGTGGAATGAGAGAGTTATTACATTATAATTCCCTTGTTGAAAGCCATTAGTTTTCAGTTCATAGAGTATGCCAGCATCTTGTAACTAGATCACTTTAAAACATTATAGTTTGGGAAAATTAATTGTATTGAAGCAAATTAAACTGCGATCACAGAATCACAGAGTGTTTGGAGTTGGAAAGGACCTCGAAAGATCATCCAGTCCAACCCCCCTGCCAAAGAAGGATCCCCCTGAGTCTTTACTGGAGCTCTTGCTGGCATTTGTCATTTGCACAGTCCAGAGTCTCAAAAAGTTCTCTTTGAGAGAAGTATGATACGCTAGAAGCCAAAACTACCTTAAATTAATGTAGGTTACTTAAAAATGTAGAAGAAAGAAAAATATCAGTCCATAGCAGTGGAAGTCACAGTAAATTCCAGATCATCTCATGAAAACTTGTCCAGCAAGTCCTGGACTCAACTTGT